>NW_017670581.1:16688-79127 GCF_001879085.1 Nicotiana attenuata | reverse complement strand
ATTTTTCCGCTATATATATATATATACATATATATATATATATATATATATATATATATATATATATATATATATATATATATAACAACAAAATATAATTTTTTTACAATTTTACTACAACTTTACATAATTTCTGTAGTATAATGTATGTCATGTCTTCTCTTCTTCGAGTTTCAATCTGAAATTCAGCCAAAATCAAGTCTAATCTTCACCCAAACACCCTCAAAATTGAGATATAAACTCCAAACGATATTCCCAATTATTTGCAACAACACCCAATCCAAACAAATAATGGTTTTTGAAAATCCAAATTCGAATTCAAAGCTTCAAAGCTTTTTAATGACCGTCAATGGTGGAATTGCTGCTCCCTTTTCCTTTGCTTTACATTACTGGAATTAGGGATTGAGAGATAGAGAGAGACGTAGAGAAAATTTCCAATTGTTTGCAACAACACCCAATTCAAAAAAATTATATTTTTTGAAAACCCAAATTCGAATTCAAAGCTTCAAAGCTTTTTAATGGTTGTCAATGGTGGAATTGCTGCTCTCTTTTCCTTTGATCTACATTACTGGAATTAGGGATTAAGAGATAGAGAGAGACGTAGAGAGAGAGAGAGAGAGAGAGAGAGAGAGAGAGAGAGAGAGAGAGATAGAGAGAGAGAGAGAGAGACGGAAAGAGAGAGCGCATGAGGGAGAGAGAATAAGGATGGGAAGTAATTGATTCCTAATATAAAGGGATACTCATTTAATTCCTATAGCGTATATAATTGGTAAATTTGTATATAGGAGGTAATTAAATTGAAACTTGAGTAGGGAGGGTAATAAAGTTTCCAATAATGTATATGTATATAAAAAACCCCCCAAAGAAACAGTTTACACCCTGTATAGCCCCATAACTATTTAAACTAAAATTAGCCAATATATGTTTACATTGAATTTCATGCAGTATTATTTTTTTACCTTCTTCCCCGAGCTACCATAAAACCCTCATTTAGTTTTTTTTTTTTTTTTTAAATCTATATACATGATGCATAAAAGTAGATATACACTTTTATACACTCTGATACATTATATATATATATATATATATATATATATATATATATATAGTGTACAAATAATATATCTACTTTGTATAACCATGTTTAAATAATGTATTTACATTGTAAATCAATGTATAATAGATCATTAAACATTGTTATACATTGTGGATACATTTATAACCGAGAAGCCCTTTATTCTAATCTCTAGAAAAATTCAACTTCAGTTTACTACAAGAAAAAAAAGAAACCCATTCAATAGCTTAATCACTGTAAGTTTTCAGATTTACATTTTGTATTAACAACCAAATCTTGTAAGAGAGAAATATGGAAAAGAAAAAATCAAGAAAGAAGAAGAAAAGGGAAAACGGATGACATGAGAAAGCTTGTAGCAAAAAAAAAAAAAAAAAAACAAAAAACAAAAAACAAAAAATAAAAGAGAAGTAAGAATGATATGAGAATAGGGGTATGGGGGTAAATATTTATAGCCTGTTTGGCCTTTTTCAAAATTGTAGTGTTTGGCCAAGCTTTTAGAAGAAAAAAAATACTTTTGAGTAGAAGCATAAGTACTCTTGGAGAAGAAGAAAAAGTAGTTTCTCCCCTAAAATACTTTTTTGAAAAGTACTTTTGAGAAAAATACACTCAAAATAACTTTTTAAAAGCTTGGTCAAACACAAATTGCTGCTCAGAAGTGGTTTTAAAGTTAATTAGCCTAACACAAACAACTTCTCACAAAAAGTACATCAGAAAAAAACACTTTTATCACGATCCAAAATCTCAACCTGTCGTTAATCTCAACCTGTCGTGATGGAGCCTAACACACATACTAGGCAAGCCGACAATCATATAACAACTAAACATATGAATGAAATAGGTTTAATAAACTCAACAACGAAAAATCTCATAAATATCTGATAAAAGTAATTGAAACTCTACTATAACCATCCCAAAATCTGGTGTCAACGAGTACATGAGCTACTAAGTATCAACATAGTCTGAAACTCTAGTACAACTGTCCCAATGATAGAATAGTACTAAATAAAATGAAAAGAAGGAGAGTCAAGGTCCGCGTGCGTCATAACAGTTACCTCAAAGTCTCAGAGCAGGTACTAGCACCAAATCTAGCAATCACCATGTCCAGATGTACCTGGATCTGCACACGAAGTCAAAGTGTAGTATGAGTATAACCGACCCAATGTACTCAATAAGTATCGCAGCTAACCTCAGCGAGATAAAAGAGCACAACTTATAAATGATGCTAGTTATCACATGTACAATTTCATCATTTCAACAAGTACAGAGCAATAATGAAATCAAGTCATGAAGTACAGGAAGAAGCATCTGTGTGTGTATGTGTACAGTTTCTCAAATACTATGCTCAGTCAATATTCGACATATAGAGATGATATGCAGTTAAATCAGGAAAATAATCACGGAAATTGCTAGTAAAGATAAAATGCAAAATCCAAACAATCACTGACCAGATTTCCTCAGCCTTTCCAATTCCATACCAAACAACTAATAAGATTTTCTCAATATCCACGTGTACACCATCAAGAGAGAAACATGAGACGGTGACCCTAGGGGGATGGATCCATATCTACATGCAAGCACAGCCAATGCAACGTACTACCAGCCCAGCATGGTCACAGGAATAACAATACAATTCGCCCGACATGGTCACAGGCATAAAAACACAATTCTCCCGGCGTGGTCACAAGAATAACAATACAATCTGTCCGGTGTGTTCACAGGCATAACAACAATCTGCTCGGCGTGGTCACATGCATAACAACACAATCCGCCCGGTGCTGTCATAGGCACAACAACACAATCCGTCCGGCATGATCACACCCACTCAGTCCAATCATATCACACAGGAGCAAATAACAAGAATACATGTACGTGATGAATAATTAACAAATCTCATGCTCCTGGACAGGTAAAAGTGACATTGTAAGTGTAGGCATGTGCAAAGTGTACTATCATAGCTCGTATCGACAAATCTCATCACAGAATAGCATTTATCAAGTTCACCTCCAACATGGCTTAAATAGTTCACAATAATGTCACAAATGTGAGAAACATCATAGCTTAAAGCTTAACAGTCAAATCTAGGCATATCATAGCCTAAGCACAACCCGAACATGGATAAGTATCCCCCAGTGTTAGCACATGAGCTCAAACCCACACATGTCCGCACCCAATAGCACGTAGCTATTACAATAATTAAGGCAACTAGTGCATCAACCAATTTTGGATAAGATACTTACCTCAAGCAAACCAAATCACTTCGCTAACAAGCCCTTCTCGCACGTATCAACCTCCGGAAGGCTCGAATCTAGCTAAAATAACGTAATACGATCAATAAAAGCCATAGGAAGTGATTCCAAAGGATAAAGCTAAGGTCTTTAACTCAAATCAAAAAAGTCAACCCCGGGTCCACGCCTAAGAACCCGACAAAATTTACAAATTTCGAACATCCATTCAATAACGAGTCCAACCATACCAAAATCATCCAATTCCGACCATAAATCGTCCCTCAAGTCCTCAAATTTTACTCTCCAATAGCATAGTCCAAAAATTTCAAATTCTAACTTAGATTCATGAAAAATAGGTGAAATAATCAATGGGTATTCAGTATTCATGGACAAAAGTGAATAAAAGTCATTACCTCTTCAATCTAGGTGAAAGCCTCTCTAAAATCGCCCTAGTCCGCCCTTCAAAATTCATAAAAAGAAAGAAAGACTCAAACCCTCGATTTTATTCTTCTGCCCAGTGATCCTGCTTCTGCGGCCAGTAAGTCCGCCTCTGTGGTAAAAGATGCGCACCTGCACAAACAACTTAAGTCCCGCATGTCGCACCCCTTTTTCTCGCGAAAGCGGGTTTCAACACGTGACAACTCTTTTAAGGAAGGTTTTAAAAGAGAGAGTCGCCACCTAACGGTTTAAGGTGTGTTAGGGCACCTATTTACAAATAACTCTGGTTTACCCAGTTTGCAACACTAAAGATCGGGTAAGGGCTCAAATTACCTCGAAGAGAAGGTGTTAGCCACTCTTCGAGGTCCACAACTGTGGGTCACGGCCGAACTCGAATTATATGAATTAGTCAGACAAAGAAAGCAAGATGTTTGGGAAGTTATTACCAAAAGTCCTTGAATAAACATAAATAATTGATTTAAAGACAAGGTGAGGAGATTCAGGGAATGACTAAGGACCAAGCCCTAGTGTGTCAGAGATCACAAGGGTCTCAATTGAACCCCGAGCAATGCTCACACTAGGGAGGTCAATGATAGAACCTAGGTAGCCTTGGCTTTCAGCCGGCTAAGAATGAGAACTCAAAAGAGCCCAGGTAACAAGTGAAAGAGAGTATAAGGTTGAGGGATAGCAGTGAAGGATACAAACATATAGTCAAGTTGAGCACATAGAGCAGATAATCAAACATGCTTTACATTTTAAGAACAGACTTAGCAAAGATTCAGAAGAACAAGTTCAACACCTAGTGCATAAGTAGTCACACATTAACAAGACAGGTTTGCGGGATTGGTATACACAGACTCATCATAGTAAAGAAAATGTTCAAATTATGCTAAGCGTTGGTGCTAGTGTTAGATGAAGGAATCATATTAATTGGCAACAGCATTTAGACAGGATGAGAACAGAGCATTGCAACTACTGGGAAGTTAAGACATGCTAGAAGCATACTAATAGGGAACAAGATCAAACATGCTTCATAGGCAGGATATCATCATAACAAATTCAGAATAGGACAGGAGACAGACTTGCTATATAGTTAATATACACATTCATGCTTTTGAAAACAATCAACTAGTCTATTAAAAGGGATACGAATCATGTAAGTAAAGCATGTTCAAGTAACAGGATTGAAAGCAAAATTAAACAACAAAGAGGTGCAAAGGTCCTAAACATCAGTAAGTTACAACACATAGGCTAGATAAGCTTGAAAGGAAACTAATTTACTCAAATCAGGATTAGGCATGCTTTAAACTGTCAATACGAAGTTAAAAGTTAAGGAGAGCTAAAAAATTGAAGTAGAACAAGTAGAATTGCACACAAAAACATCCCAGAAGAACACATTAAGAAAAAACTCCAGGAGTGAAAACATATGCAAATCACATATACATAGGAATGATACGAAGTCCAGTAACTCACCAGTTAAGTGAAAAAAAAAGAAGAAAGAACAGAAGTCCGCAGTGTTCTTAATATCAACGAAGAACAAGAACCCAGAATTTTGATGGCCTCTGCTTTCAGCCGGCCAATAACTAAAGTATAGAACGAGATAATGAGGGAATAACTGAATAGAGCTTTAAATTTTAGTGAGATTATAGCGATTCCTGTCTATCATAAAGGGGAATGGGGAGGGGTTTATATAGTAGTAGAAATTAAACAAGTAAACACTGTAAAATAAAACATAAATAAGGAAGCAATAACACGCAGAATCAATAATAATCAGATTTAGGTAAAAATAGGTAAACCCTAGTTTTTTAGGGAAAGTGAATATTGACAAAATATCACAAAAATCGGACACACAGTAGAATATAGGACGGATATAGACATAATAACACTTAAAATCAGAGAATCGAACCCATTTTGGTTCGATCTAAAGAGGTCTGAAAAAACCCTAGTTTTAGGGTAAGTAAGAATCAACAAAAAATACACAGAGATTTGTACCCATAATGTAACAAAGGATGGATATAGACGGAATAGCAGAAAGGTCAAGGATTTGAATCGATTCTGGTTCGATTTTGATGAGATTTTCTTGCCATGTTTAGTCAAGCACCATAGCAGAGTAACCAGTACCAAGAGGAGGACGTATATGGCAAGTAGTAGCAATCAAATCGCATGTCCGGCGGGATTGTGAGAAGGATTTGCGGGGAAGACGACTATGGTTTAGTTGAAGAAGAAGGGGGGGGGGGAGGGTTTGAGAGAATATGAGGGCGGCGGATTGTAGGGGAGTGATTAGGGTTTGGGGGTGAGGGTATAATTAAAAGGAGGGATTGAATAGGGGTCGTTGATCTCAGAGATCAACAGCCAGAATTTTAAGAGGGTTGGGTCAGGTTAGCTTAGGCGGGTTGCGACCAGGTTATGGGTTGGGGTGGACTGGGCTATGGTTTGGGTAGTTTTAGGTCCGAATTTGGTTTTTAACAAATGGGCTATTATTGAAATACACAAAATTTAACAAAATAATTTATAAAAATGCTTTAGTAAATAAATAAAAATGTTATTTATGCAATAAAATAATTAACAATAATAATTTAGCATTATAAAAATATAGAAAGCTATTTTGACACAAATAGTATAGATAAAAAGAAATTATGATGAATATAGGCTATTATTGCAAAATTAGGTAAATAACTTAAAAAATACAAACACAATTATACGAAATAAAGTAAAAATATTATGAAACATATACGAGGATGCAAAACAGTAATTTGGATGATTAAGTCATCACAAAATAATTTGAAGGAATAATTATTAATTATTCAAGTANGAGGGGGGGGAGATGAGAGATTTTGAGGGCGGCGGGGTGGGTGAAATAGGGTTAAGGTTAGATCGGGTAGGATATAACTAAAAGGGGTTGGGGTGCTGTGAGCCGTTGATCTTCAGAGATCAACGATTGTGATTTTAAAAAAGGAATTGACTCGGGTTTTTAAATGGGTATGGGTCTGGGTTAATGGGTATTTGGGTATTGGGTATTAGGGTATTGGGCTGGGGTAATGGGTAGTGTATAGGTCCGAAATTAATTAAGAAAAAGGGCTAGATTTTAAATACTCAATTAAATCAGTAAATAGTTTATAAAAAATAATTATAAATAACAAAAATATCACTTGTGCATGAAAATAATTTAAAATAATTACTTAACAATATATATAAAAGTCATTTTTGTGTAAATAATGTAATTATGCATATATATGGGCTATTATTGCAAAATATGCAGTTTTAGCCTAAGGATGCAAAATAAGTATATATAAATATTTAAAGCTTAATATGGACATAGATGATGAAAAAATTAAATAATAAATTATTATAAATTGTGATGCAGTTAATAATTATTTATATAAAAATGCAGGAATAAATTAGTTAAAAGCCTTTAACAATTACAGAAAATTATGGAAAAATACTTGGGATGCTCATGCACTATTTTAAAGGTATATATGCATTTTTGAAATATATGAGGGAAAAATTAGGTATCAACAGCTGCCCATCTTTACCCGGGAAGGATGAAAGAGTTGTCGGGTAAAGAAATGATGACCGATTTTGACCGAATGGGGTGTTTTGAAAAATATAGGCCGCACCCTGGTCTCTGAGCTGCCTACATATCCCTGGTTTTACAGGAATCAGGCCGTGTGTAGTTCTGGACCCAACGGTGAATGAAACCGATGGAATTGTTATAGGAATAGTCGTATGTTTTGGAAAGGGTTCTTTTAGGAAGGATAGTATCGGATGGATTTATGCGGAGTTATGAATGTGAATTTTAAGCGTAACAAATGTATTACAGGGCAGATACCTGAACGATCATAGAGTAAGGGCGAGTAATTGATGGGAGTCAGTTATGTTTGAAATAGTGGCAGAGTGCAAATGGTATGAGCGAAAACCGGAGCGAAGGTTGCTTCTGTTTGAAGAACGGTTAACTCTTGAGTTACCCGCAAAACTTAAAACACGATGCGTGCAAATATATATGTATTACTGCGAGAATTTAAACATCATGCAGACTCCCTTTGGACCATGAAGGTTGTCTTTGGACGGTGAGCATGATGTCCTTAGACCATGACGTCTTGGGCCATGAATCGTGAGATAAGTGATTCGCAGGCCATGAAATGACGTTCTCGAGCCATGAGAATGGTGCCTTCGAACCATGACGCCTTTGAATAATGATGTGTGAGATCCTCAGGCCATGGCATGGTGTCTTCAGGCTATGAGGTTGATGCCTTTGGACTATGACACCTTCGGACAGAGACATGGTGATGCATCATATGAGCAAAACAAGACAGAGCTTAGTCTTGTATAGGATCGGGACAGAGCTTAGCACCGGAGAAGGTGAAATACTGCTAGGCTTCAGATAGGGTAACGTTCAGTCATTAGACAAGGAAAGGCAGAGCTTAGCCTTATGCAGATGGGGATGCAATGCTTAGCCTCATGCGAGAAAGGGGAGACAGTGCTTAGTCTCATGCAAAGGAAAGGCAGAGCTTAGCCTTATGCAAATAGAGAGGCAGGGCTTAGCCTCATGCAAGATTTGACACAGGGCTTAGTCTCATGCAAAATAGAAGGCAATGCTTAGCCTCATGGGAGACAGTGCTTATTTTCATGCAAGGAAAGGCAGGGCTTAGCCTCATGCAAAATGGGAGGTAGTGCTTAGCCTCATGCAAAGAAAGGAGACAGGGCTTAGTCTCATGCAATGGAAGGCAACGCTTAGCCTTATGCGATTGAGGAGGCATGGCTTAGCCTCATGCAAAATGGGAGGCAGTGCTTAGCCTCATGCAAAGAAAGGAGACAAGGCTTAGTCTCATGCAATGGAAGGCAATGCTTAGCCTTATGCGATTGAGGAGGAAGGCCTTAGACTCATGCAGAATGGGAGACAATGCTTAGTCTCATGCAAGGAAAAGAGACAAGGCTTAATCTCATGCAATGGAAGGCAATGCTTAGCCTTATGCGATTGAGGAGGCAGGGCTTAGCCTCATGCAATGGGAGACAGTGCTTAGCCTCATGCAAAGAAAAGATAATGAGTGATAGCAGAGTATTTTCTTATCTGGAGACATGTTTTCGTTTGGCAATTTTGTCGTTATGAAGATAGTGATCATGATATGTGTGTATTTGCGAATACTCTTGTTATGTTCAATGTGCCTGCATCCAAAGAAAAATTGTGAGTTTTGCGGGAAGGTTGGTTCGTGCCTTCGCCTGCTTGCTTTGCTTTGCTTGGCTCTGGGGATCCTGTTTGAGTTACCCTAGGTAACATCTGGCTGCCATAGAAATAAAGTGTTCGAAAAATATGCATGCACTTGATAAATATAGTTGTTTAAACACATAGTAGTATGCAATATCAAGTAAATTAGATGATCCAATGGCTGTGACACTTTAGAGATATTGCAACTTCTTTGCATTATAATTTTGAGGGTCCTCCTCAAAATTCTGCCCTAGTTTAATAAGCGATTCTTCGGCCGTTCCACATATGATGAAATTGGCTGGACTTGCTCCAGAATTTTGAGGGTTCTCCTCAAAATTCTGCCCCAGTTTCTGACCATGGGGAAATGAAGATTTTATTAAGATGTGACCGAACCCATAGGGCTGCCTACGTATCCCCTCTTAAATGGGAATCAGGTCAAGCGTAGTTCAGTTATATCAAATGAACAATCTAAGCATAGTATCTTTTGACTGCGTCTGAGTTGATAGGTTTTGGCCAAATTTCTCCGTCCATTTCTGCAAGTATGAGTGCTCCTCCTGTTAGTACTCTGTGAACCATGTAGGGACCTTGCAAATTGGGTGAAAATTTCCCTTTGGCTTCATCTTGATGTGGAAAGATTCATTTCAGCACCAGTTGCCCCGATGTGAACTGTTTGGGTCAGACCTTTTTGTTGAAAGCTCTAGACATTCTGTTCTGATAAAGCTGACCATGGCATACCGCATTCATTCTTTTCCCAGTCATAGCAACTCTGTATCCATTCTGCATCACTGAGTTCTGCTTCTTGTATAATTCTCAAAGAAGGAATTTCAACTTCGGCGAGAATGACAGCTTCAGTACCGTAGACCAGTAAGTAGGGAGTTGCCCCAGTTGATGTACAGAATGTGGTACGATACCCCAATAAGGAAAATGGTAATTTCTCGTGCCATTGCTTGTGGTTGTCTATCATTTTTCTCAATATTTTCTTGATATTCTTGTTTGCGACCTCCACGGCTCCATTCATTTGAGGTCTGTATGCTGTGGAATTCTTATGCTTGATTTTGAAGGTTTCACACATAGCTTTCATTAAGTCACTATTGAGGTTGGCAACATTGTTGGTGATGATGGATTCTGGTACTCCAAATCGGCAAACAATATGATCCCTGACGAAATGTGCGATGACTTTCTTGGTTACAGCCTCGTAAGATGCAGCCTATACCCATTTTGTGAAGTAGTCTATGGCCACTAAAATGAACCTGTGCCCGTTTGAAGCGTTGGGCTCGATCGGACCGATGATATCCATTCCCCAAGCGGCAAAAGGCCAAGGTGCACTTGTTGCATTGAGTTTATTTGGTGGTTCCCGTATCATATCTGCATGTATTTGACACTGCTGACACTTTAGGACATACCTGATGTAGTCCATTTCTATAGTCTTCAATAAATATCTTGCTCTCAATATCTTCTTGGCTAAAACGAAACCGTTCATGTGTGGTCCGCAAGTTCCGGCATGTATCTCTTCGAGCAGTTTGGAAGCTTCCTTGGCGTCAACGCACCGTAATAATCCTAGGTCTGGAGTCCTTCTATACAGAATTCCTCCACTTTGTAAGAAATGGTTGGATAATCTTCGGAGTGTGTGTTTCTGAGTATGATTTGCATGCTCCGGGTATTCTCCTTTTGCCAAGTATTCCTTGATATCATGGAACCATGGATTCCCATCCGTTTCTTCTTCAATATGAGCGCAATAAGCTGGCTGATTATAGATTCTTACTGGAATAGGGTCGATGAAATTCTTGTCCGGGTGCTGTATCATGGAGGACAAAGTGGCCAATGCATCTGCGAACTCATTCTGGATTCTCGGAACATGTTTGAACTCTATCTTTATGAACCTCTTCATCAACTCTTGCACATGATATAGATATGGTAATATTTTGGCATTCTTTGTAGCCCGCTCTCCTAGAACCTGATATACCAGAAGGTCAGAATCATCAACTACCAGCAATTCCTGGATATTCATGTCAATGGCCAAATTAATCCCCAAGATGCAAGCCTCGTATTCTGTCATATTATTGGTGCACGGAAATTTGAGTTTCGTGGATACCGGATAATGTTGACCTATTTCTAACACCAAAACAGCTCCAACACCCACTCCTTTGAAATTTGCAGCCCCATCGAAGAACATTCTCCAACCGTCGTAAGTTTTGGTGATATCTTCTCCTACAAATGATACTTCTTCATCGGGAAAATACGTTTTTAGTGGTTCGTATTCTCCTCCTACAGGATTTTCTGCAAGATGATCTGCTAATGCTTGTCCCTTAACCGCCTTTTGAATCACATAGACGATGTCAAATTCACTTAACAGTATCTGCCATTTTGCCAACTTCCCTGTAGGCATGGGTTTCTGAAAGATGTACTTCAGAGGATCCATCCTTGATATGAGATATGTAGTATATGCACAGAAGTAGTGCCTCAATTTCTGAGCTATCCACGTCAGGGCGCAGCAGGTGCGTTCCAGCAAAGAATACCGTGCTTCATAGGGTGTGAACTTCTTACTCAGATAATATATGGCCTGCTCTTTTCTTCTCGTCTTGTCGTGTTGTCCCAAGACACAACCAAAAGCCCCATCTAATATGGACAAATAGAGTAGCAAAGGTCTCCCAGGTTCTGGCGGGACCAGGACTGGTGGTGTGGACAAATATTCCTTGATTTTCTCAAAAGATTTCTGACAGTCTTCAGTCCAACTTGTGGCGGCATCCTTCTTTAACATTTTGAAAATTGGTTCATAGATCACAGTTGATTGCGCTATGAAACCACTGATGTAGTTGAGACGCCCTAAGAAGCTCATAACATCTTTTTTGTTCTTTAACGTGGCAAATACTGGATAGCCTTGACCTTTGACGGGTCTAGCTCAATTCCTCGACGGCTGACGATGAACCCTAACAACTTTCCAGCAGGGACTCCAAAGGCACATTTTGCAGGATTCAGTTTTAGATTATACCTTCGAAGCCGATCAAAGAACTTTCTCAAGTCTGCTATATAATCTGTGCCCTTCTTGGATTTGATGATGACGTCATCCAAATATACTTCTATCTCCTTATGTATCATGTCGTGGAAAATGGTTGTCATGGCTCTCATATAAGTGGATCCAGCATTCTTCAGACCAAACGACATCATTTTATAGCAATACACTCCCCATGGTGTAATAAAGGCTGTGTTCTCGGCTTCTTCTTCATCCATCTAGATCTTATGATATCCCGCGAAGCAATCACAAAGGATTGTAGTTCATGCTTGGCACAGTTGTCGATTAATATGTGTATGTTGGGTAACAGAAAATCATCTTTGGGACTTGCTCTGTTTAAATCCCGATAGTCGACACATACTCTGACCTTCCCATCCTTCTTCGGAACTGGCACGATGTTAGCCAACCAGGTAGGATTTTCAACCACTCTGAGGACATTAGCTTTGATCTGCTTGGTGACTTCCTCTTTTATTTTCAGACTCATATCTGGCTTGAACTTTCTGAGCTTCTGCTTTACAGGCGGACACATCGGATTGGTAGGTAGTTTATGAGCCACTATAAACGTGCTCAAACTGATCATATCATCATAAGACCATGCAAAGATATCTTCATACACTTTCAGGAACCGGATGTATTCTTCCTTCTCTAACGGTGATAGGTAAATGCTTATGCGAGTTTCTTTGACTGTGTCAGAATCTCCCAAATTGACTATCTCGGTTTCGTCTAGATTAGACTTAGGCTTGTTCTCAAAATTTTCGACTTCTCTAACAATTTCCTCAGGTATTATATCTTCTTCTTCTTCTTCTATTTCCTCTGAATCCACTATCCTTATGTTGTGTTGTCTCATTACATGTCACAGTTGTCGGTTCATCAGGATAAGTAATAATAATGCTGCAGAGAGAAAATGTAAATGATAATAATAAATACTAAAATAGCAATGCATTAAATAAATCTTAAAAACATCAAAACAAGTACGGCTCGATGACTCGAGCAATTATTTCAAAACAAGGTACGTTCAAAACAAAATACTAAAAATATCTTAAATGCTTTTAGAAATCGATCATGCTAGTTGCCAGGCTACCCAGGAACTCGACGGGCCCGGAACGGTGCAGCAGTCCAGTTCTTGAGAACAGCTCCTTTTCCTACGGTCTGAATTATAAGGACTTCCTCCTCCTCCTCCTCCCCCTCCTCCTCAACTATTACACTGCAATTCATGTTATCATCCAGAAATAGGTTCCTTAGGCAAGCTAAAGCTTCATCTTCTTCAGATCCCCATATCATGTCAGTTTGTTGAAATGTCTGGTGCAAATGCGGTATTGGCTGTTCAAGAGGGTAATACGAAACACGCCATGGCGGCGACCAATCTTCATACTCCTGCCAGGTGTACTGGTATCCAAGCCCAAAGGTTATGCCATGAAGCTTTGGTTGTATTGGTTTAGTGAAACCCTGGAGATTCTTGCCAAGACCCTTGTTGGGTTCATACCCTGTCCATAATAATATGCTTTCAATCTTATTACTCCGCCATTTGTCTTTCTCAATTGCATTGACACGCTTGATGCGATGGTACGTTTCTCCACCCAACTTCCTTCTATTCTCGACGACTGGAACAATCTGATTGGTACAAATGGGATTGCTCCCGTCCCGGTGGATGATTACTTCTTGATGATTCCATTCAAACTTCACATCCTGATGTGGAGTGGAGGCTACGGCCCCAGCAGCATGTATCCAAGGTCGTCCCAACAGCAGATTGTATTTGGCGGATATGTCCAATACTTGGAATTCAACGTCAAACCAAGTTGGGCCCATCTGCAAGCAGAGGTTGATCTCCCCAATTATGGCCCTTTGGGACCCATCGAATGCTTTCACGTTCATAGTTCCTGCTCGTATCTCATGCAAACATTTACCCAACCTCTTCAAAGTAGTCAATGGACAAATGTTGAGACTTGAACCCCCATCTATCAGGACCCTAGTGACGAATTTGTCCTCAAACTGCACTGTGATATGTAGTGCCCTGTTGTGACTCAGTTCTTCTGGTGGTAGCTCATCTTCGTGAAATGTGATCTTGTGGCTTTCCAACACTTGTCCTACCATGTTGGCCATTTCTCCGCTAGTGATGTTATTGGGTACATAAGCTTCGTTCAACACTTTCATAAATGCATTCCTATGCGCCTCGGAATTTTGCAGTAGTGATAGAATGGATATAGGAGCAGGGATTTCATTCAGATGATCAACCATAGAATACTCTCTCGCTTGCACCTTTCTCCAAAGATCATCTGGGCCAGTTTCAATGTTAGGCTGTTTGGGAGCGGCTTCTTTACTTGTTCCTCCCAAATGTTTGGGCGTGTAAACCCTACACGTCCTGGTCATACCTCGTGCTGCACCGGTTTCTTCCATTTCCCCCTTTCCTTTCCTTCTGTCCTCTGCAACATAGTCCCAAGGTATGGCATTAGACTTAAAGGACGGTGTAGGTGCTACCGTCACGGTGAAGGGTGTGGTGACTTCCACCTCAAATGGAGTTGACGTGGCTGAGGGTGTTGTTACATCAACCTCAAACGGAGTTGGTGCGGCTACTTCGACCTCAATTGGTGACTGAATCTGCACCACAATAGGTGTGAGAGTGACTTGAGGCATTTTAGGTTCATCCTCTTCACGAATGAGTCCGATTGATCCTTCCGGATCCCATTCTTCATCAGTTTCAATAACATTTACCCCTTCACCCTTGTGATCCGGGAGGGGATTGTTGTGGACATTAGGTGCAGCCTCTTTTGCTTGTATAACCTTGGTGTCAATCAGCGTCTGGATCTCATCCTTCAAAGTGCGACATTCATTGATAATATGACCATTCATGCCCGAGTGGTAGCCACATGTCTTGTTTGGATTAACCCGCTGGGAGGAATTTTCCGTAGCAACAGTGGGAATGGGAGTGACATAACTGGCAGCCTTTAGTCTCTCATACAACTGGTCGATGGGTTCAGCAATAGGAGTGTATTGTCTGGGTAGTCCACAGTCAAAATTTGGTTTGGGTTTTTGGTAGTTTTGGCGGGCTAGCGGTGAGTGGTAGTATGCTGGCTGAGTGTTATAAGTATGGTAAGTGGCGACGGGTTGTTGGTATCTGGGAGGTAAGGCTGATATATGGGTGGTGGTGTTTGGTATGTGAGGGGAGACTTCGGACCTTGTGCTACCATTACTGTACCAACTTCTTTCTTCTTAGAGATACCTCCCGACTGCAAGGCTTTGTTTGTATCCTGTAGTACCTCAAAGTTTGTTACCATTCCGCTTTTAATCCCCTCTTCTATTCTTCCTCCCAATTTGATGATGTCGGAAAATTTATGGTTTTCGATAACCATGAACCTCTCGTAATATTGCGAATCCCGAGCTCGGACAAAGAACTTATTCATCAGTTCTTCTTCCAATGCTGGCCTTACTTTCGCAGCTTCTGATCTCCATCGAGTAGCATACTCGCGAAAAGTTTCTGTTGGCTTCTTCTTAAGATTCTGAATGTAGAAGATGTCTGGCGCATTTTCTATATTGAATCAGAACCGATCTATAAAATTTGATGCCATGCTTACCCAGTTAACCCATTTCTTCGGGAATTGACTGATGTACAAAGACAGGGCGTCTCCAGTGAGGCTCCTCATGAACAGCTTCATGCAGATTCTTTTATCTTTACCAACCCCTACGAGCTTGTCATAATATTTTCTCAAGTGTACCTTTGGATTGCCTGTCCCGTCAAACATTTCGACTTAGGAGCTTTGTAACCCTCTGGCAGTTCTACGTCCGGCTGAATACACAAATCCTTGTAATTCAAACCTTCGATGCCCTTACCACCTTCAACACCTTGGACTCGACTAGTAAGTTTCTTGAGTTCTTTCGCCATGTTCTTGATGAGCAGGTCCTTCTCGGAGGCTTCAAGTATGTATAGGGTTTGTTGTGGAGTGTGGGGTAAGGTTTCCACGTATATGGGGTTACTTTGATGGACTCCATGAATTTGGGCGTAGTGATGGTCGTTGGTTGAGTTTTGGGGATCAGGGGTAGGTTGTGGTACGTTTTGAGGAGTGTGGTAGGTGGTGGTTTATGGGTATTGAGTTGGGTGGTGATGATGCTGTGGAGGGGTAGGTACTGGTGGAGGATTAGGGTTTCGAGGAGGTGTAGTATACTGATGAGGTGCGAGATGATTTTATTGGTTTTGTGTGTTCTGAGGAGGTGCCGGATTTTGAGCGTTTGTGTTCTGTTGGTTGATATCGGGGACGTTCAAGGTAGGGAAAGATTTGCAAAGTTCCAGACCTGCTCAAGTTCCCCTTGTAACTCCAATATCTTCTGTTTTAACCGTAAAACTAAGTCATTCTGCGCCAGATTACTCCAACTATCCGAAGTTTCAACATTCTCTGCATTCGTAGTGTTGACTTACCTGATACCACTCATATTGTCCATTTTAGCTTTTCCCTTGCTTTTAGGATCACTTGGAGAAGGAGGAGGTGGAGGACCTCTAGATCTGGTGTGGTATGTTGATGATGGCAGTATGCACGAACCAACATTAGGGGATGGGAATAAACAAACAAAGAAAAGAAGAAAACAAAAAGGTAAACAATTCAGTAAGGAGTATTAAAAGGATGTTTGCGGTATTTAAACACATATTGCGGAATTATAAATTCGCGTCCTAATTTGGGGGACCTCATTGTGCCCGAGGTAGGCCTAAGCGACATATATATTTGGAGAAAACCGATGCCAATAACTTCGTCATTTTATTAATATGATAAACAAACCAAATCTCTACTAAAACGACAATATTTATAAAGAGTCACTAGTTGCATGTGCCTTATTACAACCGAAGTCTAAAACGAGTCTAGAAAGCAAGTAAAACATCATTCCTAATCTATTTGGTCCCAGAGGGACATTCTCCATGCTTGGCCTTCTTTGCTCCATCAATCAGATTCCCCAGGTCACGCATGTCCAACGGCAGATATGCCCTTTCTAGGAGCCCTCCTTCATTGCCATCCATGTTTTGATAGCCTGCAACCCTCTTTCTCGTTTTCCCTTCAAGCTCCATCAACCCCTGCTCTAAATATTCCAATCTCTCTATTGACTTAGTAGCGATTTCTCTCCACTCGTCGATTGCTTCCATGTCCACGTTATGTTGCTCTAAATGCCTTGCTTCAGACTCGAAAACCCTTTTGTGCAACATCCTGTATTTGACTTGTGTTTCAGCAGCGTCTTCAATAACCCTATTTTTCATATTAATACCTGGCTTGACATCTCACGCTATATCATCTACCAACCACAATGGATAGAAGTGCACATGGCCGGCGTGATATCGATCTGACTCAATAGTATTTTCTTCCTCAATGATCTTTTGATGCCACATGTGCTGTGCCTCGAACTTGAATGGAATGGTATTCCCCTGGAAGTCTACTTTGTATTGAACCATTTTGGAAACTCGTTGTATCACCTATTTTCTCCCAGCTTGCCTCATAACCCTGATAGGAGCATAAGTATAGATTCCCCTCAATCCGATTAGCACTAGATGAGGAGTATCTCTTGATCTGATGATGAATTCACTTCTAGGGAACCACTCGAACATCCAATGTACTTTGTCATTAGTCAAATTGCCAAGGAAATGTGCCCAGCTCACAACGTTTTCTGGTTGCGCGAATCTACTTGGGATAAAAGTCATTCTCTTCGGATGATGATAGGCTATATGGTCATTCTATGGTCGTTGTGGAAGTTCTTGATGGTATTCTCCCCCCTGAAGGTGTTCCAACAACCATACTTGCAGCAACAGATTGCAGCCCTTGAAGTGCCTATACCCCTTTTTGCAACGATCTAAAGCCCGGTACATATCAGCCAAAATCATAGGGACAATAGTGTAAGTTTGCCCCTCAATCCCCTCTATTAAGGTCTTAGTGACCATAGCTAGGCGAGTGTGGATCCCCAGAAAGCAGACAATGAATACAAAAACTTAGCGGTGAGTCCAACCCAAAGAAGTGATGGAAAACTTATCATGATAAAGAAGATATGACTTGCTGTGCCCATAACGCTCATAAAGGAAATCGAATGGTATGTAAGACTTCTTCAGACAGACTAACTCATCATTTTTCCTAAAACCCATCATTTTCAAGAAACCTCGAGAAGTGTGGTTTTTGGGTACCAACAAACTAGGGCTATCCCATGGGAGCCCAGCGTAACCTCCTATTTCTACTAAAAGGGGAGTCATTTCTATGTCACCAAAATGGAAAACGGCTCTCTTGTCATCCCAGAACATGGTGGCGGCCTCAATTAATTCATTGTTCGGCTAAATGTCTAACATGGAGGGTAAGTTTCCGAGGACCCTTTTCACATGATTTTTGTCGCTTGGCGGGAGATTTTCCCACCGAACCTGGGGACTTCGTGCCTCATTACTGCAAAACAAATAAAGTTATCTTTTTACCCCTCTGGATTTGGCTATTTACACGTTAATGATCAACATAGTAGCACATTTTCTCCAACTTACGCACGAGTGGAATATGATGTGGAGCATGCTTTATGAAAAGATAAAACAACACGTTATCAAGTATTTTGCATGATGAAAATAGTAAATGTAGTATTAAATGAAACGTAAAGACATAAAAAGAAAGGAAAACAAGGAAGAAGTTAGTTCGCGTAATGTGGAAATTGTAATAAAGTAGACAAGGGAGTGAGGGTGGGGAGAGACATGATGTAGCAATTCATAAAGAATGTCTAAAGGAAAACGCATGTTAAGAGCAGAGATTTACATATTAACGCGAATCCAAATAATGGAAAAAGGGTGTACATGTAGCGATAAAAGGAAACGGGAGCGGCATATTCATGACACAACAAAATAATAAAGACACGCTTATCAGAGAAGACTAATTCATATAGACCCAGTTCGCTTATGGTAAGAGTCTAAAAATATCCCCAGCAGAGTTGCCATGCTGTCACGCCCCTTTTTCTCGCGAAAGCGGGTTTCGACACGTGACAACTCTTTTAAGGAATGTGTTAAAAGAGAGAGTCGCCACCTAATGGTTTAAGGTGCGGTAGGGCACCTATTTGCAAATAACTCTGGTTTAACCAGTTTGCGTCACCAAAGATCGGGTAAGGGCTCAAATTACCTCGAAGAGAAGGTGTTAGGCACTCTTCGAGGTCCACAACTGTGGGTCCGGCCGAACTCGAATTATATGAATTAGTCAAACAAATAAAGCAAGAAGTTTGGGAAGTTATTACCAAAAGTCCTTGAATAAACATAACTAATTGATTTAAAGACAAGGTGGGGGGGAGGGGGGGTGGTCCTAATTTTTTTAGCCTAAAGGATCACCCCGTGTAACATAAACAATACTTCATAGTTCCCTCAAGGTGGGGTGTTACTCGTATTATTCAGCGGGCACAGACTATCATCTTCTGCTACCCGATTACTATCTTTAAGTTGTTACCTAGAGCGCACTAGTTGATTCTAAACCGTGCCTTATGCGTGCACTACTCGTCCCATGCCTATGGTCCAGGAGGCGTTTGGACCTCTATTTTGGGGGGTCTAGACTTAACTTAGGTTGCTCAAAATGAGAAAACTAGGCGACATACAAAACAAGTTGGACTTCATGTAAAAGCAAATAAGGGCTCAAGTTATCCTCCACACTTAGACAACAAATGCACGCAAACAAATTAGGTGTTTGACAGTTTCAGAATTGAGACGAGTTGAAGTCATTAAGCCCTATAGAAATGATTTCTACGTGACCTTGGAATTCAAACATGCAGGCAGTTTCAGATGCAAGGTGCTATTTTAGAGGCATGCTTTCCGAATAACTATATATTTTAGGGAATCTGGTATTGCGTACTGATTACTAAAATTACAGATTATAAGTGTTTAACCTATAGACATGATATCTAGGTGCAGTAGTTGGCAGTGATAACCATGGGAGATATTCAGAATTACTTAATCTGCTCCTATAGGCATGCTTTCTAAAAGTGGCAACGAAACAATGTCGAAAGTTCAATTTTAGCACTTAAAGCAAGTGGGGATCATTCTATAGGCATGATTTCTACGATTAGCAATTGAAACTGGTTTTAGCTTCTATAGGCATGTCTACTAAGTGAGCAACTATAACAATAGCACATTAACCAATTACAACCCTATAAGCATGATTTCTAAAATGCTGATTGGTAGAACAAAAACTAATATAATCCTATGATCATGGTATCTAGTGAACATGCTGCAATTGAAAGATTGGTAGGCATGATATCTAACAAACATGTAGAAGCAGAATATGTTAAATGAATTAAACACCTATGGGCAGGTTATCTAACACACATAGTAGCAGAACATGTTCGAGCAAATTAAATACCTATAGGCAGGATTTCTACCTGTTTCATGCAAATAATAAAAATAAACCCATTTTCCCAATTTTACCAACACCCCAATTGTTATTGCAACATTATTACAGACCCAATGAGTGAAATAAATTATAGAATTATAAAATAGCTATAGTGGGCTTAAGGCAGGCCCAAAGTTTACCCTGCCAGGCTAGGCCTTCAATCCCAAGTCCACATAGTTTCATAACAACCCAGAAAATAATCTTCATAGCCACAACCCAGTAGCCATCAAAGATTCAGAAAATAGCCATGTACATAAGCCCATTGGCTCATTGAGTAGGTAGAAAGGGGGTAGGATGGAGCATTTAGGACAGAGTGCCAAGGAACCTTAGACCCTAGTGTGTCAGAGTTCACAAGAGTCTCATAATGGACCCCGAGCAGTGCTCACACTAGGGAGGTTAATAGAGGAGATTCAGGGAATGACTAAGGACCAAGCCCTAGTGTGTCAGAGTTCATAAGGGTCTCAATTGGACCACGAGCAGTGCTCACACTAGGGAGGTCAATGGTAGAACCTAGGTAGCCTTGGATTTCAGCCGGCTAAGAATGAGAACTCAAAAGAGCCCAGGTAACAAGTGAAAGAGAGTAAACTAAGGTTGAGGGACAGAACTGAAGGATACAAACATAGTCAAGTTGAGCACATAGAGCAGATAATCAAACATGCTTAAGGTTTTAAGAACAGACTTAGCAAAGATTCAGAAGAACAAGTTCAACACCTAGTGCATAAGTAGTCACACATTAACAAGACAGGTTTGCGGGATTGGTATACACAGACTCATCATAGTAAAGAAAATGTTCAAATTATGCTAAGCGTTGGTGCTAGTGTTAGATGAAGGAATCATATTAATTGGCAACAGAATTTAGACAGGATGAGAACAGAGCATTGCAACTACTAGGAAGTGAAGACATGCTAGAAGCATACTAATAGGGAACAGGATCAAACATGCTACATAGGCAGGATATCATCATAACAAATTCAGAATAGGATAGGAGACAGACTTATGCTATATAGTTATATACATATTCATGCTTTTGAACACAATTAACTAGTCTATTTAAAGGGATACGAATCATGTAAGTAAAGCATGTTCAAGTAACAGGATTGATAGCAAAATTAAACAACAAAGAGGTGCAAAGGTCCTAAACATCAGTAAGTTGCAACACATAGGCTAGATAAGATTGAAAGGAATCTAATTTACTCAAATTAGGTTTAGGCATGCTTTAAACTGTCAATACGAAGTTAAAAGTTAAGGAGAGCTAAAAAAAATTGAAGTATAACAAGTAGCATTGCATACAAAAACATCCCAGAAGAACACATTAAGCAAAACTCCAGGAGTGAAAACATATGCAAATCACATATACATAGGAATGAAACTACGAAGTCCAGTAACTCACCAGTTAAGTGGAAATAAAAACAAGAAAGAACAGAAGTTCGCAGTGTTCTGAATATCAACGAAGAAGAAGAACCCAGAATTTCGGTGGCCTTGGCTTTCAGCCGGCCAAGAACCAAAGTATAGAACGAGATAATGAAGGAATAACAGAATAGAGCTTTCAATTTTGGTGAGATTATAGCGATTCCTGTCTGTCTTAAAGGGGAATGGGGAGGGGTTTTATAGTAGTAGAAATTAAATAAGTAAACAAGGGAGCATTGTAAAATCAAACATAAATAAGGAAGCAATAACATGCAGAATCAATAAAAATTGGATTTAGGGAAAAATAGGTAAACCCTAGTTTTTAGGGAAAGTGAATACTGACAAAATATAACAAAAATCAGATAAACAGTAGAATATAGGACGGATATAGACATAATAACACTTAAAATTAGAGATTCGAACCCATTTTGGTTCGATCTAAAGAGGTCTGAAAACTCTAATTTTAGGGTATGTAAGAATCAACTAAAAATACACAGAGATTCGTATCCATAATGGAACAAAGAAAGAATATAGACGGAATAGCAGAAAGGTCAAGGATTTGAATCGATTTTGGTTCGGTTTTGATGAGATTTGCTTGCCATGTTTAGGCAAGCACCATAGGAGAGTAACCAGTACCAAGAGGAGGCCGTATATGACAAGTAGTAGCAATTAAATCCCATGTCCGGTGGGATTAGGAGAAGGATTTGGGGGGAAGACGGCTAGGGTTTAGTTGAAGAAGAAAGGGGGGGGGGGAGGGTTTGAGAATATGAGGGCTGCGGATTGTAGGGGAGTGATTAGGGTTTGGGGGGTGAGGGTATAATTAAAGGAGAGATTGAATTAGGTCCGAATTTGGTTTTTAATTTGGGGGGTCTGAGATCAACGGCCAGGATTTTAAGAGGGTTGGGTCGGGTTAGCTTAGGCGGGTTGCGACCGGGTTTTGGGCTGGGATGGACCGGGCTATAGTTTGGGTAGTTTTAGGTCCGAATTTGGTTTTTAAAAATGGGCTATTATTTAAATACATAAAATTTAACAAAATAATTTATAAAAATGCTTTAATAAATTAATAAAAATATTACTTATGCAATAAAACAATTAACAATAATAATTTAGCATTATAAAAATATATAAGGCTATTTGACACAAATAGTATAGATAAAAAGCAATTATATATGAATATAGGCTATTATTGCAAAATTAGGTAAATAGCTAACATAATTATACGAAATAAAGTAAAAATATTATTGAACATATATGAGGATGCAAAATAGTAATTTGGATGATTAAGTCATCACAAAATAATTTCAAGGAATAATTAATATTCAAGTAATTTAAATGCAGAAAAATCAATTTAAAGCTCTAAAAATTATGGAAAATTATAAAAAATACCTGTATAGATTTGTAAACTAAATAATGATGCAAAAATGATGTTCTGAAAGTATATATATATATATATATATATATATGAGGGCAAAATTGGGTATCAACACCGCCCCTCCACAACGATCCCACTGCACCCATCCATTAATCCAAACTTCGCAACAACGATCCCACTGCACCCATCCACTGAGCCAAACTTCGCAACAAAAATCCCACTGCACCCATCCTCTCTCCGCATCAGCGGTCATAAGGCCGCACATGTGGTGCCGCATCTGCAGCCACTCCCATTACAGGTGCGAACACACCAGATTGCCTGAACTTCAGCACTTCTCCAAAGTGCAACCAAGCTCCGTCAACCATTCGAATCACACACGAGGCCCCCCAGACCCCACCCAAACATACCAACACATCCTAAACATGATACAAACTTAATCGAAGCCTCAAATCACACCAAACAATATCAAAATCATGAATCACACCACAATTCAAGCCTATTGAAACTAATGAATTTCTAACTTCTAAAACTAATGCCGAAGCCTATAAAATCAACTCCGATTGACCTCAAATTTTGTGTACAAGTCATAAATGACACAACGGACCTATTTCAACTTAAAGTCAACTCTTGGTCAAACTTCCTAACCTTCCAAACCTTCAACTTTCCAACATTCGTCAATTCAAAGCAAAATGACCTACGAACCTCCAAATCCATATTTGGACATACTTCTAAGTCCAAAATCACCATACGAAGCTATCAGAACCATCAAAAATCCATTACGAAATCGTTTAGACATAAGTCAACATCCGGTCAACTCTTTCAACTTAAGCTTCCAACCTTAGGACTAAGTGTCCCAATTCAATCCAAAACATTCTCGTAACCAAACCAACCACCCCGACAAGTCACGTAACTATAAGTGAACATAAAATAAGAAATAAACAGGGGAACGGGGGCGACAATACACAAGACGACCGGCCGGGTCGTCACTTTCTCCCCCTCTTAAACAAATATTCGTCCTTGAACGGGTCTAGAATCATACATGGAGTCTCAAATAGGTGCGGATATCTTCTCCGCATCGCCCGCTCGGTCTCCCAAGTAGCCTCCTAGACTTGATGGCCTTTCCACTGAACTTTCACTAAAGCTATATTCTTTGATCTCAACTTTCGAACCTGCCAATCCAAAATGGCCTTCGGCTCCACATCATAAGTCAAATCCCCGTCTAACTGAACCGTACTAAAGTCCAAAATATGAGACGGATTACCATAATACTTTCGGAGCATAAAAACATGAAACATTGGGTGAACCCTCGATAGACTAGGGGGCAATGCAAGCTTGTAGGCCACCTATCCAATCCTCTCAAGCACCTCAAAAGGGCCGATATACCGAGGACTCTACTTAACCTTCTTCCCGATCCTCATCAGACCTTTCATGGGAAATACTCCGAGCAATACCTTCTCTCCCACCATATATGCAACATCACAAACCTTCTGATCGGCGTAAATCTTCTATCTAGACTGTGCCGTGCGATGCTGATCCTGAATCAACTTGACCTTTTCTAAGGCATCCTGAACTAGATCCGTGCCCAACAACCTAGCCTCCCCCGATTCAAGCCACCCGACTTGGGATCGACACCGCCTCCCATATAAGGCCTCATAAGGAGCCATCTGAATACTTGATTGGTATCTATTATTGTAGGCAAACTCTACAAGTGGCAAAAACTTATCCTAAGAACCCCCAAAATCCATAACACAAGCGCGTAGCATATCCTCCAAAATTTGAATAGTGCGCTCGGACTGTCCGTCCGTCTGCGGGTGAAATGTTGTACTGAATTCAACCTGCATGCCCAAATCTTGCCGCACTGCTCTCCAAAACTACAATGTGAACTGCGTGCCCCGATAAAAAATAATGGACACCGGCACATAGTGAAGACGAATGATCTCGCGGATATAGATCTCAAGCAGCCGCTCCGAAGAATAGGTAGTCACAATTGGAATGAAATGTGAGGACTTAGTCAACTAGTCCACAATCACCCAAATAGCATAGAATTTCTTCAAAGTCCGTGGGAGCCTAACAACAAAGTCCATGGTAACACGATCCCATTTCCACTCAGGAATCTCAAGTATCTAAAGCAAACCGCCCGGCCTCTGATGCTCGTACTTCACCTGCTGACAGTTCAAGAACTAAGCCACATACTCCACTATATCTATCTTCATTCTCCTCTACCAATAATTTTGACTCAAGTCCTGATACATCTTCACGGCACATGGATGAATGGAATATCGCAAATTATGGGCTCCTCAAGAATCAACTCACATAACACATCCATACTAAGCACACAAATCCGACCCTACATCCGGAACACCCATCATCTCCAAGAGAAACCTCCTTGGCATCACCGTGCTACACCGTGTCCTTAAGGACAAGCAAATGCGGGCCGTCATACTGACGCTCTCTGATGCACTCAAACAAAGAAGACCGAGAAACCATGTAAGCCAGAACCCGACTAGGCTCCGAAACATCTAACCTAATAAATTGATTGGCCAAGGCCTTAACATCTGATGTTAGAGGTCTCTCACCAATAGGAATATATGCAAGGCTACCAATGTTCACCGCCTTTCTACTCAAGGCATCGCCACCATGTTGGCCTTCTTGGGATGATACAAAATGGTGATATCATAGTCTTTTAATGGCTGAACCATCTCCGTTGCCTCAAATTTAGATCCTTCTGCTTAAACAAGTGTTGTAAACTCCAGTGATCTATAAATACTTCACAAGACATGCCGTAGATATAATGCCTCCAAATCTTCAATGCATGAACAATAGCTGCCAAATCTAAGTCATGAACATGGTAAGTTCAGGCTTGTTGGTAAGTTCGGGCGGGGCCTAGGGGGCCCCGAGCGTCAATCGAACGAGGCTCGGACTAAGTTGAAAAATTTGAGCAAGAGCTGAAGCTCCAGCTTCTGTCGTAACCGCACATGCAGTTGGTCAGCCGCAGGTGCAAGCTCGCAGGTGCGGGCCAACGCCGCAGAAGCGGCCAAGGAAGGTATCACGACCCAATTTCATTACAGGTCATGATGGCGCCCAACCCCGTTGTCAGGCAAACCAACTCTACATATTAGTAAATTCTCATTTTACTTTACAAAAACAGTTCCGATAATTTGTTCATTAGAATAAAAAATAAGTGATAATCAGTAACGTACGTTAATATTTATACAAACCAAAAGAATAGTCTACCAATGTGTGTGCCAAGACCTGGTGTCACAAGTATATGGGCATCTAGTAGAATACACAAAAGAATAAATCTATCCTACTGTCTGAACTAGAATAGACAGCCAAAAGTACAGAGAGACTCCATCACACTGCTGAACGACATAGGAAGGGAGCAACTCATCGTGGAATCTCGGGGCTCTATCAAGAATGCGCATCTGACTGATAACCAGATGTACCTGCCTCAGATCCTGTACAATTAAGTACAAAAGCGTAGTATGAGTACATAAACAACATGTACCCAGTAAGTATCCAGTCTAACCTCGAAGAAGTAGTGACGAGGGGTCGACATGACACTTACTAAGGTCAATACCAATAATGATGTAAGGTTTCACTAAGCATGGATAACATAGGCATAATAACAAGCTCAGAGTCTACAGAGATCAATACATATATCAGTTTCAGTCATGTCTTATATAATTCCAATTCAAGGCATTTATCAGAGTAAATCATGAATAAGATTTTCACATAGATGTCATGCGCACATTATGCCGAGGTCGTACGGCCCGGTCCAACATAAAAGGAAATGTGCACTGCCAGAGGGTCGAATGGCGCGAACCATAGATGCATCTATTTCTACCGAGGCGATCGGCCCGATACACAAATATCAATTTATCATCAAGAAATCACATAAGGCGCACTCATAGTCAAATAATTAATACAAGTTATCAAGTAAGTGCATGAGTTCTTATACATTTATTTCCAACCCCTAACAAGTCCTAAGTAATCTCATTAACATGAAAGGATATAGACGTTTGCAAATATAGCATGATACGAGTCCTAAACTACCCGGACAATTAACATAATAGTAGCTACGCACGGACTCTCATCACCTCATGCGTACATAGCCCCCACAATTAGCAACACATGATTAATTAACTCACCTATGGGGACAATTCCCTCTTACTAGGTTAGAAATGAGACTCACCTCGCTCCAAAGCGTACTCCCAATATCAAGAACACGCTCAAACCCTTAATTTGGAGCCGAACGATCCAAAACTAATTAAACGAGGTAGGGACTAGTCAATACAAGCTCAAGAGTTTGCATTTTAAGTACTAAAGTAATTTCCCAACCTTAAACACATGTTTCCTAAAATCCGACCCCGGACGCACGTGCCCGGATTCCGAAATTTTTCGAAGAAAGTTGTTCTTTATAACCTAAGGATTAATAATATATGATTTCTACTTCATTCCATAACAAATTTCGTGGTTAAATCTGATTTTTATCAAAACCCTAGGTTTTGCTCTAATCCCATGATTTTTCCTTAGTCTTTGTGTGTTAATCTACCCAAGACTCAAGTATTAAACTAAAAATAAGTAGGGGTGAACTTACCTCAAGATGCTAGGTGGAATTTCTCTCTTTAGAAGCTCCCAAATCGCCCAAACAATGGTTTAAATGAGTCAAAAATGACACATTCCCGTATTAAATGAAGGCACTGCCTTCAGCGATTTCCGCACCTACGGTCCTGGGCCGCACCTGCGACTACCGCTTCTATAGAAAGATGTCCGCTTCTGCGGAAACTCAACTGGGCTGCTGGGCCTCTTCTGCGAGGGAGAAGCCGCTTCTGCGGAAAATTAGCCGCTTTTACGGCTTTGGGCTTGGTCTGCCTTGGCCGCTTCTGCGAGAGAACGACCACTTCTGCGGTCTCGCACCTATGGCTGACCAACCGCAGGTGCGGTTATGACAGAAGACTGGAGCTTCAGCTCCTTTCCAAATTTTCCAACATCACTCGAGCCTTGTCCGATTGACGCTCGGGGCCCCCGGGCCCCGCCCGAACATACTGACAAGTGCGACGAAAAAATCACCCCCTAAAACCAATTGAATCAAACTTATGAACTTCAAGTTCTTCAATTACTTCAAATGCGACGAAACGCCCTTACGCTACTCGGATTGACACCAAATTTTGCGTGCAAGTCTTAAATGGCAATACGGATTTATTCCCGGTCTCGAAACTCCGTGCGGACCTCGATAACACAAAAATCCGCTCCAAACCAAATATTTAAGAACTTCAAAATCCTTAAGGAATCAACTTTCACTATTTGGCACCAAAACGCTCTTGGGTCATCCAAAACCCGATCCGAACATACGTCCAAGTCCGAAATCATCATACGAACCTATTGGAATCCTCAAATCCGGATTCCGAGGTCGTTTGCTCAAAACGTTGACCGGAGTCAAACTTGGCCTTTTAGGCCAACCTTAAGGAACCAAGTGTTCTGATTTCAACCCAAACTCTTCCAAATCCCGAACCAACCATAAATTAGTAAAAGCAAGTACGGGATGTCTTGTTAGCGGAACAGGGTTCTAAAAAGCAAAACGACCGATCGGGTCGTTACATTCTCCACCTCTTAAACAAACGTTCGTCCTCGAACGGGTTTAGATTCATACCTCTTAAACAAACGCCGAATAAGAGTGGATATCTGCTCCGCATGTCCTCCTCGGACTCCCAGGTCGCCTCCTCGACTGGTTGGCCCTTCCACCGTACCTTTACTGCAGAAACCCTCTTGGATCTCAACTGGCGCTCCTGCCTATCAATAATGGAAACTGGCTCCTCCTCGTAGCCCAATCTCTCATCTAGCTGAATGGTGCTGAAGTTTAACACATGAGACCAATCGGCGTGATACTTCCAGAGCATGGACACATGAAAGACTGGATGGACTCCCGATAAGCTGGGAGGTAAAGCAAGCTCATATGCCACCTCCCCAACTCGCTTCGACACCTCAAATGGACCAATAAACCTTGGGCTCAACTTGCCCTTCTTCCTGAATCTCATGACACCCTTCATCGGCGAGACTTTCAAGAGGACTTTCTCGCCGACCTTGAATGATAGATCACATGCCTTCTGATCCGCGTAACTCTACTGTCTGGACTGTGCTGTGCGAAGTCTTTCCTGAATCAACTTCACCTTCTCCAAGGCATCCTTTACCAAATCTGTACCATACAACTTAGCCTCTCCGGGCTCAAACCACCCGATAAGAGAACGACATCGCCGACCGTATAAAGCCTCAAATGGGGCCATCGCAATGCTGGAATGATAAGTATTGTTGTAAGCAAACTCGGCCAAAGGCAAGAACTGATCCCACTGTCCTCTAAAGTGAATCACACATGCCCTAAGCATGTCCTCCAAAATCTGAACTGTCTGCTCCGACTGTCTGTCGGTCTGAGGATGAAATGCTGTACTGAGCTCCACGCAGGTCCCCAACTCACTCTGAACGGCTCTCAAGAAATGGGAAGTGAACTGAGGGCCTCTATCTGATACGATGGAAACAGGCACATCGTGCAACCGGACTATCTCCCGAATGTAAATCTGAGCAAACCTCTCTGAAGTGTAAGTAGTCACAATCGGAATGAAGTGTGCCGACTTGGTCAACCTATCAATAATAACCCACACTGCATCAAACTTCCACAAGGTCTAGGGCAACCCAACTACGAAGTCCATAGTAATGCGCTCCCACTTCCACTCAGGGATAGGCATCTACTAAATTAGGCCACCTGGCCTCTGGTGTTCATACTTAACCTGCTGGCAATTCAAACACCTAGCCACATACTCAACTATGTCTTTCTTCATCCGTCGCCACCAATAATGCTGTCTCAGGTCACGATACATCTTTGTAGCACCTGGGTGAATAGAATACCGCGAACTATGTGCCTCCGCTAGAATCCTCTCCCTCAAGCCATCAACATACGGAACACATAGGCGACCCTGGAGTCGCAGGACACCATCCTCGCCAATAGAAACCTCCTTGGCACTACCTTGTAGCACCGTCTCTCTGAGAACTGCCAAATGCAGATCATCAAACTGCCGGGCCTTGATCTCCCCCAATAATGAAGACTGAGCAACAACACACGCAAGGACTCGGCTAGGCTCTGAAATATCCAACCTCACAAGTCTGTTAGCCAAGGACTGAATGTCCAAGGCTAGTGGACTCTCCTCTGCTGGAATGAATGCCAAGCTGCCCATACTCTCTGCTTTCCTTCTTAAGGCATTCGCGACCACATTTGCCTTGACCGGGTGATAAAGAATGGTGATGTCATAGTCCTTCAGTAGCTCAAGCCATCTACGCTGCCTCAAGTTGAGATCCCTTTGCTTGAACAAGTGCTGTAAGCTGCGATGATCAGTGTAAACCTCACATGACGCCCCATACAGATAATGCCTCCATATCTTAAGACATGAATAATAGCCGCCAACTCCAGATCGTGCACCGGATAATTCTTCTCATGATTCTCAGCTGACGTGAAGCATATGCAATAACTCGCCCCACCTGCATCAATACACAAACCAAACCAACGCGTGAGGCGTCGCAATATACCGTATACATCCCTGAACCGGAAAGCAACACAAGAACTGGTGCTGTAGTCAAAGCCGTCTTGAGCTTCTGAAAGCTCGTCTCACAATCATCGGACCAGCGGAAGGGAGCACCCTTCTGGGTCAATCTAGTCAGAGGTGATGCAATAGATGAAAATCCTTGCACGAATCGCCGGTAATATCCTGCTAACCCCAAGAAACTCCTGACTCGGTCACTGAAGTAGGACGTGGCCAACTCTGAACTGCCTCAATCTTCTTGGGATCCACCTTAATACCCTCTCCTGACACAATATGCCCCAAGAATGCTACTGACTCCAGCCAGAACTCACACTTGGAGAACTTAGCATATAGCTTCTGCTCTCGCAAGGTCTGAAGCACTACTCTCAAATGTTGCTCGTGCTCCCCCAGGCTACGTGAGTATATCAAGATGTCATCAATGAAGACGATGACAAAGGAGTCAATATAGGGTCTGAACACCCTGTTCATCAAGTCCATAAACGCCGCTGGGGCATTGGTCAAGCCAAAGGACATCACCAAAAACTCGTAATGACCATATCTAGTACGGAAAGCAGTCTTCGGAACATCTGAGTCCCGAATCCTCAACTGATGGTACCCTGATCTCAAGTCAATCTTAGAGAACACCCTAGCACCCTGCAACTGGTCGAACAAATCATCAATGTGCGGCAACGGGTACTTGTTCTTGATGGTAACCTTGTTCAACTAGCGGTAGTCAATGGACATCCGCATGGTACCATCCTTATTCTTTACAAACAACACTGGTGCACCCCAAGGTGACACACTTGGTCTAACGAACCCCTTTGCCAACAACTCCTCAAGCTGCTCCTTCAATTCCTTCAACTCTTTCGGAGCCATACGGTACGGTGGAATGGAGATAGGCTGGGTACCTAGAGCCAAATCGATACAGAAATCAATATCACGATCCGGTGGCATGCTAGGAAGGTCAGAAGGAAACACATCGGCGAACTCCCGGACTACTGGAACTGAATCAATCATCGGAGACTCTACGGTGGTGTCCCGAACGTAAGCTAGATTAGCGAAACACCCCTTCTTGACCATATGTCGAGCCTTCAGAAAAGAAATAACCCGGGTAGATGTATTAATTGAGGAACCCTTCCACTCTAACCTTGGCAACCCTGGCATTGCTAATGTAACAGTCTTGGCATGGCAATCTAGAATGGCGTGATATGGAGATAACCTGTCCATGCCCAGGATGACCTAAAAGTCGGTCATGTCAAGCAACAGGAGATCCGCTCCGCAAAATGTGACCACACAGGACCGGTAGACCCGATCCACAACCACAGAATCGCCCACAGGGGTGGACACATGAACAGGAGTGCCCAAAGTCTCACAAGGAATAACCAGGAAACGGGCAAACAGAGATGACACATGTGAATAGGTAGACCCTGGATCAAATAGCAGTGAAACATCTCTACCACAGACGGAAATGATATCTATGATAACGGCATCTGAGGCCAATGCATCTGGTCTGGCCGGAAGAGCATAGAATCCGCCTGGCTGGCCTCCACCTGACTGAGCAGTAGGTGGCTGACCTCTCCCTGTGTGGCCTCCACCTCTAGGACGGCCTCTACCTGTTTGTCCCCCGCCTCTAGGCGACTGGGTAGCCGATGCTGTAATCGTGGCTGTTGACCTTTGTGCACTGCCTTGCCCCGAAGCCTGGGGCAGTATCTCCTCATATGACCAAGGTCTCCGCACTCAAAATAGCCTCGCAGTGCGGCAGCCTGCTGTCCCGATGGCTAACTCTGATGGCCTGTAGACCCACTAGAAGAAGCCTGAATAGCCGATGGACGGTATGAACCCTCCGACATAGCACTGAAATAAGAACCAGAAGAACCCCGGGGACCTGGATACCCACCGAAGGAACCCTAAATAGCTGGCGGGCGATAAGAACTCTCTGGCATGGCGCTGAAATAGGGGCGCACTGGAGCACCCCGAGCAGGTGGTGGTGCTGAATATGGGGGCCTGCTAGACTGACCCCTCCCAAACTGACCTCTGCCCCTAGCCGGGGCACCTCTGAACTCTCTGGAGAATCTAGCCCTCTTGTCCTGCTGCATCTGCTCCCTACCTCTCAGACAGTAGCCCTCGATCCTCCGAGCAATCTCCACCACTAGCTGATAAGGAGTCCCCATCTCCACCTCTCGGGCCATGTTGGCCCTAATGCCAGAATGCAATCCTGCAACGAAGCTCTGCACCCTCTCTGCATCAGTAGGAAGTATTATCAATGCATGGCGGGATAACTCAGAAAACCTCGCCTCATAGTCGGTCACAGGCATCTGATCCTGCTCAAGCTGCTCAAACTGATACTGTAGCTCTTCCCTCTCGGAGGGTAGGATATACCTGTCCAAAAATAACTGTGTGAACTCACCCCAAGTAATGGGAGGAGAACCTGCTGGCCTGCCAAGAACATACGACTGCCACCTTCTACGGGCCCTGCCCTCCAGCTGGAAAGTAGTGAAGTCAACCCCATGCGACTTCAATATCCTCATGTTGTGCAGTCTGTCCCTGCACCTATCAATGAAATCCTGGGCATCCTCATGACGCTCACCCCCGAAGATAGGAGGGTGTAGCCTGGTCCATTTGTCCAATAACTTCTGCGGATCACCCTTCGCAGCTGGTCTGGGCTCAGGTACCCCTGCAGCAACTGGCTGAGTCCTACATGTGGGTAGTGCACCCGGAGTCTGATATACTACAGCTACATGTCCAGAAGCCTGAGCAGTAGGGGTCTGTGCTTCCCCTCCTGCCTGTGATGTAGCTGGATCTGCTGGAAATAAACCAGCCCGAGTCATGGTGTCCATGAACCGCAACATACGACCCATCATCTCCTGGAAACCCGATGCTGTCATGAAGTCTACCGGGGTAGGCTCAGCTACGGGCACCTCGCCCTGCTCCTCAGTGATAGGATCCCCCACAGGATCCGCCTGTGGTGCTACTAGAACAGCTCTGGGATGCCCTCGTCCCCTACCTCGGGCCGGTGCCCTCCCTCGACCTCTGCCTCAGCCTCTAGCAACGGGGAGAGCAACTCCTCCCGGGTCTGGAACATCTGCCGTGTGTGTCCTCACCATCTGTGAGAGAACAGAAGAGGCAAATTTAGTATGCTAACCACTGCACGATAGGAAATGAAGAAAGAGTAGTTTCCTAATACCCTATAGCCTCTCGAAGATAAATACAGACGTCTCCGTACCGACCCGCAAGACTCTACTAGGTTTGCCCATGACTTGTGAGACCTCCATGAACCTAGTGCTCTGATACCATGTTGTCACGACCCAATTTCATTATAGGTCATGATGGTGCCTAACCCCATTGTCAGGCAATCTAACTTTACATATTAGTAAATTCTCATTTTACTTTACCAAAACAATTCCGATAATTTGTTCATTAGAATCAAAAATAAGTGATAATCAGTAACGTACGTTAATAATTATACAAACCAAAAGAATAGTCTACCAATGTGTGTGCCAAGATCTGGTGTCACAAGTATATGGGCATCTAGTAGAATACACAAAAGAATAAATCTATCCTACTGTCTGAACTAGAATAGACAACCAAAAGTACAGAGAGACTCCATCACACTGCTGAACGGCATAGGAAGGGAGCAGCTCACCGTGGAATCTCGGGGCTCTATCAAGAATGCGCACCAGACTGATAACCAGATGTACCTGCCTTAGATCCTACACAATTAAGTACAAAAGTGTAGTATGAGTACATAAACAACATGTACCCAGTAAGTATCCCGTCTAACCTCGAAGAAGTAGTGACGAGGGGTCGACATGACACTTACAAAGGTCAATACCAATAATGATGCAAGGTTTCACTAAGCATGGATAACATAGGCATAATAACAAGCTCAGAGTCTATAGAGATCAATACATATATAAGTTTCAGTCATGTCTTATATAATTCCAATTCAAGGCATTTATCAGAGTAAATCATGAATAAGATTTTCACATAAATGTCATGCGCACATTATGCCGAGGTCGTACGGTCCGGTCCAACATAAAAAGAAATGTGCACTGCCAGAGGGTCGAATGCCGCGAACCATAGATGCATCTATTTCTACCGAGGCGATCGGCCCGATCCACAAATATCAACTTATCATCAAGAAAGCACATATGGCGCACTCATAGTCAAATAATTCATACAAGTTATCAAATAAGTGCATGCGTTCTTATACATTTATTTCCAACCCCTAACAAGTCCTAAGTAATCTCATTAACATGAAAGGATACAGACGTTTGCAAATATATACCCAGACAATTAACATAATGATAGCTATGCACGGACTCTCGTTGCCTCGTGCGTACGTAGCCCCCACAATTAGAAACACATGATTAATTAACTCACCTATTGGGACAATTCCCTCTTACAAGGTTAGAAAGGAGACTCACCTCGCTCCAAAGCGTACTCTCAATATCAAGAATGTGCTCAAACCCTCAATTTGGAGCCGAACGATCAAAAACTAATTAAACGAGGTAGGAACTAGTCAATACAAGCTCAAGAGTTCGCATTTTAACTACTAAAGTAATTTTCCAACCCTAAACACAAGTTTCCTAAAATCCGACCCCAGACCCACGTGCCCGGATTCCGAAATTTTTCGAAGAAAGTTGTTCTTTATAACCTAAGGATCAATAATGTATGATTTCTACTTCATTCCATAATAAATTTTGTGGTTAAATCTAATTTTTATCAAAACCCTAGGTTTTGCTCTAATCCCATGATTTTTCCTTAGTCTTTGTGTGTTAATCTACCCAAAACTCAAGTATTAAACTAAAAATAAGTAGGGTGAACTTACCTCAAAATGCTAGGTGGAATTTCTGTCTTTGGAAGCTCCAAAATCGCCCAAACAAGGGTGGAAATGTGTCAAAAATGAACATTCCCGTATTAAATGAAGGCACTGCCTTCAGCGATTTCCGCACCTGCGGTCCTGGGCCGCACCTGCGACAACCGTTTCTGCGAAAAGATGTCCGCTTCTACGGAAATTCAACTGGGCCGCTGGGCCTCTTCTGCGAGGGAGAAGCCACTTCTGCAGAAAATTAGCCGCTTCTGCGGCTTTGGGCTTGGTCTGCCTTGGCCGCTTCTGCGAGAGAACGACCGCTTCTGCGGTCTCGCACCTGCGGCTGACCAACCGCAGGTGCGGTTATGACAGAAGACTGGAGCTTCAGCTCCTTTCCAAATTTTCCAACTTCACTCGAGCCTCATCGCCGAACATACCGACAAGTTTGAAATCATAAAACGGACTCGCTCGAACCCTCGGAACGCCCGAAACAACTCTAAATCTAAGAATCACCTCGTAAAACCAATTGAATCAAACTTATGAACTTCAAGTTCTTCAATTACTTCAAATGCGACGAAACACCCTTACGCTACTCGGATTGACACCAAATTTTGCGTGCAAGTCTTAAATGGCAATACAGAACTATTCCCGGTCTCGAAACTCCGTTCGGACCTCGATAGCACAAAAACCAGCTCCAAACAAAATATCTAAGAACTTCAAAATCCTTAAGGAATCAACTTTCACTATTAGGAACCAAAACGCTCTCGGGTCATCCAAAACCCGATCCGGACATACGCCCAAGTCCGAAATTATCATACAAACCTGTTGAAATCCTCAAATCCAGATTCCGAGGTCGTTTGCTCAAAACATTGACCGAAGTCAAACTTGGCCTTTTAGGCCAACCTTAAGGAACCAAGTATTCCGATTTTGACCCAAACTCTTCAAAATCCCAAACCAACCATCCCCGCAAGTCATAAATCAGTAAAAGCAAGTACAGGAAGTCTTATTTAGGGGAACAGGGTTCTAAAAAGCAAAACGACCGGTTGGGTCGTTACAGAAGGTCAGCCCAAACGCTGCAGAAGCGGCTCCTTTTCTGCATATGCGGGACCGCAGGAGCGGGACCCGTCCGCAGGTGCGATGCCAGCCGACCCAGCCCACATCTGCAGAAGCGGACCCTTGTCCGCAGAAGCGGGGGCGCAGATGCGGCCCAGTGACCGCAGGTGCGGAAAAGTTGGAGGCAGTCCACTTCATTTAATGCGGGACTTAGGCACTTTTTAACTCATTTTCACTCCATTGTTGGGCGATTTTGGAGCTTCTTGAGAGGGATGTTCATCTAGCTTTCGGAGGTAAGTAATTTCTACCATATGTGAGTTAAGTACTTAGATTATGGGTAGATTAACATGTATAAATTATGAAAATTATGGGTTTAGATGAAAAACCTAGGGTTTGACAAGAAGGATATTTTTACCACGAAATCGTTCACGAAACTTAGTGAAATCATATATTTATGTTCCTTAGATTATGGGTAACAACTTCCTTCGAAAATTTACGGAATTCGGGCACGTGGCCTTGGGGTGAACTTTAGGAATCTTGCCTTTGGGGTTAGGTAACCAATTTAACAGTTAGAATATGAACTTTTGAGCCTATAATCATTGGTTTTTATACTATTTGAATAGTTTCGGACTGTTCGACTCTGGTTTGAGGGTTTGAGCGCATTCTTGAGTTGGAAGTGTTACATCCCGTACTTTAATATTAGGATAATTCATAGTAATCCATATGAGCTTGAAGGGAGTAAGTAGATTATTCCGCTTTTGGCTACTAATTTATCTCGGGACACAAAGATGAGAATTTGTTTTCTACATTACACCAAGAAGATGAGAATTGGGTAAGCGAGCCCTTACAATGAAGAGTGAGTCGAAAATAAAATTTGAAGTACATCGCTGTTTTAATAAGCGACCTACTATTAATTTGTTCTCAAATCCAATTTCACATCATGACTCAATCAAGAGAATTTGGTAGTATCAATATGCAATAAAATACAAACTCTTTTCCTGTTTGCACGTGATAAAATATTGTAGAATTTCTCATACCCTACGCAAGGAAATCGAAGAATAAAAATTCTTGAAGCAGAATGATCATTTATTAGTTTATCTATGTGCTAAATTTGAAAATTAAGTGAAGTTCTAAGTCATTTTTTTAACATGTAGTAAATCCACATAAGTTCGAAGGGATTATGTCTATTAGGAGGTTATAAAGGGTTTAAGACATTATTATTATGAGACCTTGTAAGTTTACAACCTTGATACCATTAGATATTATGTTAATGTGGTATTTTTTTTTAAGTGGAGTATTATTGTAAAAGTTTTAGAAGTATAATTTTGGATAGTTACCATTATTACTATTTTCGAATATGGTAAATTATACACACAATATGAGAAAGTTTATAAATGAGATTTTCTTTATTTGAGAAATAGAAATTTTTTTCCCACAAGAAAAGAAGGTTATCTTTCTACTATGTTAAGAATTAAGCGTACGAAAATTTGTACTCTTTATACGAGATTAGGAAAATTAGTAGTTAAGAAAATATGTGCTTCTTTTAATATGGTATTTTAATGAAATAATAGTGTATGTATTAATTTTATATGGTACCATATGACCATGATAGTATGATGTATAATGTGTATTAAAAATAAGCAGAATTTTAAGTAATTTGAGACAATTCTTAATTATGTGAATAATTGGATAATTATTATTTTTTAGTGGGAGATTAACTAATTAAATAGAAACTTTGGATAAAGATTAATGAACCTTAACGTGGCAGCAAATGCCTACTCTTAGGGTGTGTTTGGTATAACGGAAAATATTTTACGTGGAAAATGTTTTTCAAGAAAATATTTTCTTGGAAAACAAGTACTAATCTTATTCATTTTCCGGTGTTTGGTACGCAAATTAAGGAAATGACTTATCAAGAGTATTCATAAATAATTTAGATACATAAACATGAAGCCATAAACTTTCAAACCAACAACCTTCCGAACCCACAAATTTCATAAACTTTCGAACTGCTAAACTTTCAAAACCGCAAAGTTTCGAACTTGTAAACTTTATAATTTCTAAACCCGTAAACTTTCAAACACATAAACCTCCGAACTCATAATTTTGAAACTTGTAAAATGTTGAACCTTTAAACCGATAAATAAAAAAAAACTGAAAAATATATTTAAAAAATCTTTTTTTCGGGGGGGAGGGGAGTGGGGGGGGGGGCAGGGGCGGGGCGGTGCAGAGTGGAGGGGAGGGGGGCAGTAAAACAAAAATAACAAAAATTTAAATTACAAAAAAAAGTAAATTTTTTTTTTTTGCGGGGGGAGGGGGGGGGGGGGGGCAGGTGAGGGAGTTTGGAGGGGGGGTGGTGCAGAAAAACGAAAAAATAGAAATTTGAAATTGTAAAAAAAAAAAAATTGCGAGGTGGGGGGGTGGGGGTGGAGGGGTAGTAGGGTGGGTGGTAACGGAAAAACTGAAATTTAAAAAAAAAAAAACATTTTTTGTAGAGGGAGTGGGGTGGGTTGGTAAGGGTGGGGAAGGTTGAGAAGGAGTTTTGGAAAATATTTTCCCTTCGATAAGGAAAGCATTTTCCTCTTAGAGGAAAAATGAGTTCATAAGGAAAATATTTTCCAAAACATTTAAGCCAACCAAACATGGGAAAATTGGAAAACATTTTCATGTTTCCTTCATACCGAACACACCCTTAGTCATTTCGGGTTACACCTCATGCTAACATTTTCAATACCAAAAATTATTACAATCAGGTTCCTTCAATTCATTACACAAACACAGATAAGATCTACTGAAACTAATGTAAAGTTCTTTAAGATTAAGTGCTAAAATATCAACCATCTTGAATTGAGAAGGACAATACTTCAACTTTACCAACCTTAATTTAGAGCTTGAGTAATTGCTCGCAAAACACTACAGCGTTTGAAGCTCATCGAGTGGCTGTGACTGACCAATGGTTAGAGAACCTTTCACCAAATCTACCCAACCTCGAAATTGTTTACTTATGTGGTTGTTGGGTGTTGAAGACCGTGAAGATTTCAAGAATTCAAATATAACTTCAGTAAGATAACGTTACGAAGGTAATGTGAGTTCTTCACCAAAAATTCATACGAAACTATTTATCATAATAGCAGTGGGATTTTGCGATTCTAAGGGAGTACGGTGCAATCTTTCTCCGACCTCCTCGAGTACCTCTCTCCGAGATCTGCAACGGACATATGTCTCGATCTTCTTCTCTCGGTCGAGAGCTTGCTTCAGCTCGTCTTGAGAATCCGCAGCGTCCTTCATACCAATCGCCATCTCCTGATCTGTATTGGTTCGACTTAGCATCGCCTTAGCCCGGGCATCAATTATCTCACCCCTGGTCTTCGAAAGTTCAGATTCGAATTTCTCAATCATATCTACTTGGACTTTGGCATCATCTCGAGCCAAGCGGAGTTGGACTTCGAGAGCAGGGACCTTGGTCAAAGTGCTCGCCTCCTCTAAAGCATGAGCTCGCACCTGAGCCCTTAGCTCACCGCAAGCAGTTCTGGCGCGGTCGATATCGCCCTTAAGAGACTCCGTAACCTCCGCCTTTTTCTGCAGCTGATATAGCAAAAATGAGCGTCAACTTAAAGAGGCCGAGGAAAGCAAAGCTTGAGCCACAAAAGGTTACCTGCTCCATCAAATAGCTCTCGTAATTCGAGCTCCGGTACGCCTCACATCGCCAATGCAGCAACTCGCCCTCCTTCTCCTCACTAAGCAGCCTAAGAGATTCTCCCTCACCCTGAATTTTCTGAAAGCTTGACCCCTTGACAAACCAGCTCAGACGTAAGCCTGTCACAGGCCTACACAAGGAAAACACAATGACGGGTGAAAGATGCGGAATACAGAGAAACTGCGCCTACACTCACCACGAAGTGAAGCCGACGGACTTCCTCAAAGTCGGAACATACTCCTGTTGATCCTGCCTCTTCAGCCCCGGGAGAACCGGCCTTGGGCAAAGCATATTCACTCTAAGGCATCGCCGACCTGGAATCAGGTACTCCGGAAGCAGCAGACCCAGACGATGCCCTCTCCTTGGAAACACTGGCCCAACCGGCACAACTAGAAGCTCCATCACCTCGTGGGTGCTGACCCCTCTTATCGCCATCATACCTCGATTCGGAGGCCAACGACTCCTTACCCTCTTCGGAAGAGCACTTCCTCATCCCAAGGAACTGCCCAATGTCTGCAAGCGGCAAATCCAGTACAGGTAAAAAGGGGAAAATATTACCTCAAATATATGAAGGCCAAGGCAAAGGCAGCATGCGCACATACCTTGGTATTTCGCTCCCCACCTGACGCGAAGCACAGCTCGCCACCGACGCTCGTCGCAAGCCGAGTGGGTCACCAGCCTCCGGACCCAGCCGGGTAGGTCAGAAACTTCGCCCGGCGTCCATGAAGTTGCTACAACAAACTACAACCTGAAAAGCGCCAGACGCCCCACTCACGTGCGTAATTCCACCCTTCGGGAAATGGCAAAAACTCCACGGGGATAATGTCGACTGTCCGGATCCGGACGAACCAACCAGCCCGTTCTCGACCCTTCTCCTCTTCGTCATCGACAACAAAGGTCGTGGATGAGCGGCACTTCAGGGTTAGCAGACCCTGGTGATAAAAAGGCCGATATAGCCGGATGAGGTGATCGAGCGTAAATTCAAGATTGGCCTTCTCCGCAAAGAATCTCATCATCAGCACCACCCGCCAAAAAGACGGATGTATCGGCGCCAAAGTAACCCGATGCTTCAAGCAAAAATCAAGCACAACCCTGTCAAGGGGGCCAAACGCGAAAGGATACAGGTATACGCTCAAGAATCCGTCAGTGGAATCCGTGATACTCCCTCCCGGGGGAAGCACCTGCGGCGCTATCCCCTCACTCCATCCGCAGTATTTTCTCACCATCTCTAAATGCTCCCCCCTTATCAAAAATACCATCTTTGGAACGAACTCCCTCGGCTCCCGAGCACCGGGAACAGCACTCTTTGCTCTCTGCCATGCCGGCTCCGAAGTGGTTGCCATGACTATGGTAAAACTAAAAACAAAGCAAGGGCATGCACCAACACTTTTTGCACCTGAAGAGATGAGGAACCCTATGCCAAAGCGGAAGTACAGCTAACTAAAAATAGTGAAGTCCTACAAAGAAGCCGAAGCCGCCCCACTTATAAGCTAGAAGCAGCAACTATTTGCCTACCCGGAGTAAGCCCCGGGAAGCCTACGACATCGGTACAGTCCAATGGGATGGTACCCGACCCCGAGAGAATCCTTTGACGAGAAGCCAAGACTCGAGGAGACTTCCGTATTATCTCCAAGCTCGTGATAGCGTCCCGCCTCAAGGATTCCTACCGAAGAGAAATCGGAATTCGGGAAGCTTTCCACGCCATCACTCAACGCAAGGTAATTTCAGATTTCTTGATTCCCTTTCTAAGAAAGAAGAATACACACAAGAAGCTCGAATCGCGAAAGCTCCGAAAAGGTTCGAAGCAGTGCCTGAGAATAGGCAACCCCTCAGCAAAAAATCTATCTCGTACGTGTTTGAAGGAAGCTGTCCGCGTCAAAAATCAAAGGGGACCCCCTGGTACCCGAAGCTGGCCTTCATCTAGGGTAACATTCTCGAGGGCCCCAAAATTTGACATACAATTCGAAGGGCCCCGGCAGCCCGGTCCTATCCGATCAATCCAGGATTGCTCCGAGGTATAATGATGGTCCGAAAGAAAGCCATGTCGATCAGTAGAGGAGCAGAAAGGGCGCTCACACCCAAGTCAGATATCAGCAGTCAAGTAATAAAAGAAGGAATTCAAGAGGCCCCAAGGGGTATGAAAACATGCAATTATAAAGCAAAAATCGAAAGCAGAAATCAAAGGGATATATTCATATTGATAGAAATCCATGTACAACAGCCCTCGAGGGGTCATTTACATACAAATGCGAAAGCCTACGGGAGTCTACTCCTAGAGTGAAGGAACGGAAGGATGTACATGTGATGAAACCCGGAAGCCCGGTCCGCCCTCAAAGATGCATCTCCGGTATCAGCATCCTCGAGCGTCACCCCCTCAAGTATGCACCCTCGAAGGTGTTTCTTTCGACCTCCACCTCCTCTAGGCTCCCAGCTCAATCCCTCAAGGGATTCCCACCGGAGAAGATGAAGAAGAGGAAAAAAAGGGGACGCAGAGGAGGCAGAGAAAAGAGACATAGCCCGCCGAAGCCAAAGGTTGAAGATTCGGCGGACCCCAACCTCAACGACCGGCAGGGCCACTTTATCCCTCAGGAAAGAAAGAGCCCTAAGGATAAAGTGCCACACCAGGCCCGGGTAGGAGAGTGAGTAGCGGTGCATAATCGGAACGACTGTTTACATGAGCGGGAAATCGACTCCCCGTCCACCATTACCTCGGGTTGACGGCAACAGCAAGGGCCAGTATATCGACGACCGCAACAATAACGGGACAGCGTGATTATGCTCGACAAAGGGAAGTCCCGGCAAAGGGCCACAACACAATCTAAAAGAGCTCCTCCAAACGACCTTGAGGCCATGAGCCCCGAGCATGATGTTCACGGATAGAAGAAGATGATAAGAAGAAATGGGCAAGCAAGCCATCAAAGGCACTGGATAGGAAAAACAACGCCAAAACAACCTCATTTATAGAAGGTTACTACACAGTCGTCGAAGCTCTAGAAGATTGACCGACAAATGCAATTACTGCATCCTTGAAAAAACCGAATCGATGGCAGTACTTTTACCTTGAAGAGCAGAAATGATAGTGTATTTAGCATGAGTCTAGAGATATGCCATCAATTCGAATCGTCAGTGTAATGTCGCCATGAGAAGCTCGAGGAGTCAATGGTCATAATCGTTTCCCATCGCTTCGTTCTGAGAAACGCGGAGACTATCTGTACGCGGTGAAATCAGAGGGCCTGATTTCTCGCTATCAAGCCATCTCGGGGAGATGCCTCGAGACCCCGAGGATATGAAGCCACAACTTAGTCCTCTCCCTCGGGGCTTGTCAAGCCCGATTCGAGGCCAGACGGAGGCCGAAGCCAGGACAAAAAGGGGAAGCTCCCAAGACACGCGGCTGAGTCTGAGAGGGCCGGCCTGTCCAGGGCCTACGCTGAGGCATCACATTAAGCCATCCCATCGCCGTATTTTGTAAATTAAATACTCATGCATTTGTAACTGAGTTCCCCTCCTATATAAAGGGGACTCACCCTACCTTGTAAAAAAAAGGATGTTGCTCCATTTTTCCACAAGTGCAATAATCTCTCTCTCTCTCTCTCTCTCTCTCTCTCTCTCTCTCTCTCTCTCTCTCTCTCTCTCTCTCTCTCTCTCTCTCTTCTTACTAAAACTTATTGGCTCTCACTGATACCGAGGATACCTCGATATCCTTCGTCTTTATACGTGTTCTTCATCTTTTTATGTGTTCTTCATCGTATAACTTAGTTTCGGCTATAAAGAGCTTTATTTGATTATATCTCTAACCGTTATACCATCCTTGGCTACCCCCGATTATCCCCGTTAGCTCGAGTTCAACCTCGAAGTTGACCCCGAAGTCCTCATCGGCCAGGCTCGTGTCCGGGCAGCAGGCCCTTCGGTTCGACCCTTATCTCGTTTTAGTTCGCGCTCCATCGTTAAAATTCATAATACTAGCATTATCTGCTCTAACAACTAGCTTGGGAATAGATCACGTATTTTTAGAGTCCCATTTTACAAATTTAATTGTCGTTACCATTTTCATGGTAAACAAAGATACAAAAATAAAATCTACAATTATACTGTGACCAAAGAAGTACAAACATGAAATTCTTTTCAAGTGAAGGACATTCTCTTCATATTTATTGCCCTAATTGGGTTCTACCATCCTAAACACAACTATGTAGTAAGCATCTCAATATTTTTTTCTATACTGGTAAGTACGTTTTAGCATCTGTCACGACCCAATTCACTCTAGGTCGTGATGGCGCCCAACACCGTTGTCAGGCAAGCCAACGCGGAGATATTAATAAATTCTAGTTTTACTTTTCCAAAACAGTTAACACAAACTCTAAATTTTGTATTTAAAACAAGAAAATAATTAGCATCGAACCGAAATAGTTATACAACCCCAAAAGAATAGTCTACTAATGTGTGTGCCAAGACCTGGTATCACAAGTATATGGGAATCTAGTAGAATACACAAAAGAATAGTCTACCCTACTATCTGAACTAGAATAGACAGCAAAAAAATACAGAAAAGACTCCATCACGCTGCTCGTCGGCATAGGAAAGGAGCAGCTCACCGTGGAATCTCGGATTACGATCAAGCGTGCGCACCAGACTGATAACCAGATGTACCTGCCTCAGGTCCTGTACAATTAAGTACAGAAGCATAGTATGAGTACATAAACAATATGTACCCAGTAAGTATCTCGTCTAATCTCGAAGAAGTAGAGACGAGAGGTCGACTTGACACTTACTAGGGTCAATTAATATAAGAAGTGTTTTACTACGCATAGATGTCGCAATATATATATATATATATATATATATATATATATATATATATATATATATATATATATATATATATATATATATAGCAATTTATAGCATGAAGTAATAAGTCATTCCCTAGATGATTTCATAGTTAGCCATTTACATTTCAGGGCATTTAGCAAGACAAGTCATGAATCGGAATACATAGACATCATGCGCACATTATGCCGAGGTCGTACGACCCGATCCAACATAAAAAGAAATGTGCACTGCCAGAGGGTCGAATGGCGCGAACCATAGATGCATCTATTTCTACCGAGGCGATCGGCCCGATCCACTAATATCAATCATCATCAAGAGGGCACATAAGGCACAATCATAGTCAAATAAATTCATACGAGTTATCAAGTGAGTACATGCGTTCTTATACATTATTTCCAACTTCTAACAAGTCCTAAGTGATCTCATTAACATGAAAGGATATAGACATTTACAAACATAGCATGATACGGGTCCCAAACTACCTGGACAATTAACATAATAGTAGCTACGTACGGACTCTCGTCACCTCGTGCGTACGTAGCCCCCACAATTAGCAACACATGATTAATTAACTCACTTATGGGGACAATTCCCTCTTACAAGGTTAGAAAGGAGACTCACCTCGCTCCAAAACGTGCTTCCAATACCAAGAACGTGCTCAAACCCTCAATTTGGTTCCGAACAATCCAAAACTAATTAAACGAGGTAGGAACTAGTCAATACAAGCTCAAGAGTTCGCATTTTAATCACTAACGTAATTTCCCAACCTTAATCATAAGTTTCCTAAAATCCGAACCCGGGCCCACGCGTCCGGATTCCGAAATTTTTCGAAGAAAGCTGTTCTCTATAACCTAAGGATCAATAATATATGATTTCTACTTCATTCCATAACAAATTTTGTGGTAAAATCTAAGTTTTATCAAAACCCTAGGTTTTGCTCTAATCCCATGGTTTTTCACTAATTTTTGTGTGTTAATCCATCCAAAACCCAAGTATTAAACTCACATGAAGTAGAAATAACTTACCTCACAATGCTATGTTGAAATCCCCTCTTTGAAAGCTCCCAAATCGCCCAAGTGTAGAGATAAAATGAAATAAATGGTCTAAGTCCCATTTTTAAAAGCTGTGCCCAGGCCTCTGATGTCGCATTTGCGACACCAGGCTCGCAAATGCGAGATCGCAATTGCGACAAAAGCCTTGCAAATGCGAAGCCTGAGCTATGCTGCAGTGGTCGCAAATGCGACCCAGGAGTCGCAATTGCGACTTCTGATGGAATCGCAAATGCGACAGAGTTATCGCAAATGCAAACTCTGCCTGGGTCGGGCTCCTTCGCAATTGCGAAGCCCTCCTCGCAAATGCGATGTTCGCATTTGCGAACAATATCTCGCAATTGCGAGATCTGCTGCAGCAACCAAAAACACCAGAAATCTGGTGTGTTTTCTACTCCCAACCTATGCCCGAAACTCACCCGAGCCCTTGGGACTCCACTCCGAACACTCACATAAGTCAAACAACATCGTACAAACTTGTTCGAGCGATCAAATCACCAAAATAACATCTAAAACTACGGATTCGACACCAAAATGCATGAAATCCTTAAGAACCTTCGAATTCCTATTTTTACAACCGGACGTCCGAATCATGTCAAATCAGTCCCGTTTCTCACCAAATTTCACAGACAAGACTTAAATATTATATTGGACCTGTACCGGGCTCCGGAACCAACATGCGGGCCCGATACCAACATGATCAAGCATTGTTCCTTTTCATTAAATCCTTAGAATTTCAGTTTAACAATTTCTAACAAAAATTCATTACTCGGGCTAGGGATCTCGGAATTCGATTCCGGGCATACGCCCAGGTCCCATTTTCCTACGGACCTTCCGGGACCGTCAAAACACGAGTCCGGGTCCGTTTACTAAAAATGTTGACCAAAGTCAAACTTAGCCTTTTAAGAAAATCTTAAGGAATCAAGTGTGCCTATTTCAACCCAAACTCTTCCAAATCCCGAACCAACCATCCCCGTAGGTCGTAAATTAGTTAAAGCCAGCGCGGGAAGTCTTATTTAGGGGATCGGGGTTCCAGAAAGTGAAACGACCAGTCGGGTCGTTATATCCTCCACCTCTTAAACAAATGTTCATTCTCGAACGGGTTTAGATTCATACCTGAAGTGCCGAATAAGTGTGGATGTCTACTTTGCATGTCCTCTTCGGACTCCGAGGTCGCCTTCTCGACTGGTTGGCCCCTCCACTGGACCTTTACTGTAGAAACCCTCTTGGATCTCAACTGGCGCTCCTGCCTATCGATAATGGCAACTGGCTCCTCCTCGTAGCTCAATCTATCGTCTAGATGAATAGTGCTGAAATCTAACACACGGTACCAGTCATCATGATACCTCCGAAGCATAGACACATGAAAAACTGGATGGACTCCCGATAAGCTGGGAGGTAAAGCAAGCTCATATGCCACCTCCCCAACTCGCTTCAACACCTCAAATGGCCCAATAAACCTTGGGCTCAACTTGACCTTTTTCCCGAATCTCATGACACCCTTCATCAGCGAGACTTTCAAGAGGACCTTCTCGCCGACCATGAATGATAGATCATGTGCCTTCTGATCTGCGTAACTCTACTGTCTGGACTGTACCATACAACTTAGCCTCTCTAGGCTCAAACCACCCGATAGGAGAACGACATCGCCGACCGTATAAAGCCTCAAATGGGGCCATCTCAATGCTGGACTGATAACTATTGTTGTAATCAAACTCGACCAAAGGCAGGAACTGATCCCACTGTCCTCCAAAGTCAATCACACATGCCCTAAGCATGTCCTCCAGAATCTGAACTGTCCGCTCCGACTGTCCGTCGGTCTGAGGATGAAATGATGTACTGAGCTCCACGCGGGTCCCCAACTCACTCTGAACGGCTCTCCAGAAATGGGAAGTGAACTGAGGGCCTCTATCTGATACGATGGAAACAGGCACACCGTGAAATCGGACTATTTCCCGAAATAAATCTGAGCCAACCTCTCTGAAGTGTAAGTAGTCACAATCGGATAAAGTGTGCCGACTTGGTCAACCTGTCAACAATGACCCACACTGCATCAAACTTCCGCAAGGTCCCGGGCAATCCCACTACGAAGTCCATAGTGATGCGCTCCCACTTCCACGTAGGAATGGGCATCTGCTGAAGTAGGCCACTTGGCCTCTGTGGCTCATACTTAACCTGCTGGCAATTCAAACACTTAGCCACATACTCAACTATGTCCTTCTTCATCCGTCGCTACCAATAATGCTGTCTTAGGTCACGATACATCTTCGTAGCACCTGGGTGGATAGAATACCGCAAACTTTGTGCTTCCGCTAGAATCCTCTCCCTCAAGCCATCAACACTAGGAACACATAGGCGACCCTAGAGTCGTAGGACACCATCCTCGCCAATAGAAACCTCCTTGGCACTACCATGTAGCACCGTCTCTCTGAGAACTGCCAAATGCTGATCATCGAACTGCCAGGCCCTGATCTCCCCCAATAACGAAGACTGGGCAACAACACACGCAAGGACTCGGCTGGGCTCTGAAATATCCAACCTTGCAAGTCTGTTAGCCATGGACTGAATGTCCAAGGCCAATGGTCTCTCCTCTGCTGGAATGAATGCCAAGCTACCCATACTCTCTGCTTTCCCGCTTAAGGCATCCGCGACCACATTTGCCTTGGCCGGATGATAAAGAATGGTGATGTCATAATCCTTCAGTAACTCAAGCCATCTATGCTGCCTCAAATTGATATCCCTCTGCTTGAACAAATGCTGTAAGCTGCGATGATCAGTGTAAACCTCACATGACGCCCCATACAGATAATGTCTCCATATCTTAAGAGCATGAACAATCGCCGCCAACTCTAGATCGTGCACAAGATAATTCTTCTCATGAATCTTCAGCTGACGGGAGGCATATGCAATAACTCGCCCCTCCTGCATCATTACACAACCCAAGCCAACGTGTGAAGCGTCGCAATATACCGTATACATCCCTGAATCGGAAGGCAACACAAGAACTGGTGCCGTAGTCAAAGCTGTCTTGAGCTTCTGAAAGCTCGCCTCACAATCATCGGACCAACGGAAAGGAGCACCCTTCTGGGTCAATTTGGTCAGAGGTGATGCAATAGATGAAAAGCCCTGCACGAATCGCCGGTAGTAACCTGCTAAACCCAGGAAACTCCTGATCTCGGTCACTGAAGTAGGGCGTGGCCAACTCTAAACTGCCTCAATCTTCGTGGGATCCACCTCAATACCCTCTCTAGACACAATATGCCCTAAGAATTCCACTAACTCTAGCCAAAACTCACACTTGGAGAACTTAGCATATAGCATCTGCTCCCGCAAGGTCTGAAGCACTACTCTCAAATGCTGTTCGGGTTCGCCCAGGCTACGTAGGTATATCAAGATGTCTCAATGAAGACGATAACAAAGGAATCTATATAAGGTCTGAACACCCTGTTCATCAAGTCCATAAATGCCGCCGGGGTATTGGTCAAGCCAAAGGACATCACCAGAAACTCGTAATGACCATATCTAGTACGGAAAGCAGTCTTCGGAACATCTGAGTCCCGAATCCTCAATTGATGGTAACCTGATCTCAAGTGAATCATAGAGAACACCCTAGCACCCTGCAACTGGTCGAACAAATCATCAATGCGCAGCAACGGGTACTTGTTCTTGATGGTAGCCTTGTTCAACTGGCGGTAGTCAATGCACATTCGCATGGTGCCATCCTTCTTCTTTACAAACAACACTGGTGCACCCCAAGGTGACACACTAGGTCTAATACCTCAAGCTGCTCCTTCAACTCCTTCAACTCCTTAAACTCTAAGAATTTCTACAAACACTGGTTTCAAAGAAAATATATCTATTTTTCGGAATAAATGAAAACAGGAATCTAAATAGAGGGAAGGGGACTCCAGGGTCTGCGAACGGCGGCAGATCTACCTTGAGTCTCCCGTGGACTGAAGGAAGCCACCCAAGCTCTAATCAGTATGGTTCTGAACTGGGATCTGCATAGAAAGTGCAGAGTGCAGTATCAGTACAATCGACCCCATGTACTGGTAAGTGCCGAGCCTAACCTCGGTGAAGTAGTGACGAGGCTAGGACACGACAATAATATAAACCTGTGCAGTTAAACAGTATACTAACAGAGTAACAATTATTAGAAGCTAAGCAGAAATGAACGGGAAGGGCCAACATGCTATGGGGGTAGCAAATAAAGAATCACATCAGTAAAGGAATTTAACAACTATAACACCTTGAACTGATAATAACAAATAAACACAGCAAAAGAATATAATGCACGGCATCACCCTTCGTGCTTTTACTCTCAACCTCACAGGTAATCAATAATAGAAACGTGCACGACATCACCCTTCGTTCTTTACCACTCAGCCTCACCAGATAATCAATAATGGATACGTGCACGACATCAACCTTCGTGCGTTAACACTCAACCACACCATATGAATAATAGAAATGTGCACGGCATCACCTTTCGTGCTTTATCACTCTTCCTCACCACATAAGCAAACAACAGAAACAATAACAACCGGCAAGGGCATCATAATTAAACAACTTTGTTTCATCAGTTAACTTCAAAACCGGACTCTCAACTTGAGCCAATACTCAACCAGTATCCAAAAGCCAGGAAAAACATAATAAAACTTGTTTAACATGAATGATAACTAGTTTAAGCAAGAACAATACGAATAAAGAAACACCACAGTCACAGGTATAAGACTCACTCACATGCTCTGACCCGACAACAACGTATAGATACTCGTCACAGGAGTTGAGGAAGAGATTCACAAAGACAGAATTCCGGCATGTTCCCAGAGTCCAGAATGAGTTTGTCGACGTGTTGGCAACCCTATCATCTATGATCCAACATCCAGATAAGAACTTCATAGACCCTATTCCAGTAAAGATTCATGATCAGCCAGCTTACTGTGCTCATGTCAAGGAGGAAGTAGATGGAAAGCCTTAGTTCCACGACATCAAGGAATATTTAACCAAAGGAGAATATCCAGAGCTTGCAAATCCCACTCAGAAGCACACAATCCGGAGATTATCTAACAGTTTCTTTCACAGCGGAGGAATCCTGTATAGGAGGACTCTTGATTTGGGATTGCTACGGTGTGTCGACGTAAAGGAAGCATCTAAACTGTTAGAAGAAATCCATGCTGGGACCTGCGGCCCACATATGAACGGTTTTGTCTTAGCTAAGAAGATACTCCGGGCAGGTTATTTTTGGATGACTATGGAAACGGACTGCATCCAGTATGTCCGAAAGTGCCATCGCTGTTAGATACATGCAGACATGATAAAGGTGCCTCCAATTGAGCTTACTGCAACAAGCTCGCCATGGCTGTTCGCCGCTTGGGGAATGGATGTCATCAGACCTATCGAGCCTGCCGCATCAAACGAGCATAGGTTCATTCTAGTGGCAATTGATTATTTCACCAAATGGGTTGAAGCAGCCTCTCACAAGGCGGTGACTAAGAAAGTCATGGCAGACTTTGTCCGCGACCGCATTGTTTGTCGGTTCGGAATTCCAGAGTCAATCATCACTGATAATGGTTCCAATCTCAACAGTGACTTGATGAAGGCCATGTGTGAAACCTTCAGGATCAAACACAAGAATTCTACAGCTTACAAACCTCAGATGAATGGAGCCGTAGAAGCCGCCAATATGAATATCAAGAAGATACTAAGGAAAATGATAGAAAAACATAAGCAGTGGCACGAGAAGCTATCATTTGCTTTATTGGGGTACCGCACCATAGTTCGCACATCAACCGAGGCAACTCCCTATATGCTGGTTTATGGTACAGATGCAGTCATTCCTGCTGAGGTAGACATTCCCTCGTTGAGAATCATACAGGAAGCAGAACTCGACGATGCAGAATGGGTAAAGAGTCGCTACGAGCAGTTAGCCCTCATAGATGGAAAAAGAATGAACGCAGTTTGTCACGGTCAACTTTATCAGAACAGAATGTCCCGAGCCTTCAACAAAAGAATCAAGCCAAGACAATTCACACCAGGACAACCGGTATTGAAGAAAATCTTTCCACATCAAGATGAAGCCAAAGGGAAATTCTCTCCCAACTGGCAGGGTCCATACATGGTTCACCGGGTTCTAACAGGAGGAACCCTCATACTCGCAGAAATGGACGGAGAAGTTTGGCCAAAGCCGATAAATTCGGATGCAGTCAAGCGATACTATGTGTAACATTTATGATTTCCTTTTATGATGTAATTTGAACTACGCCTGACCTGATTCCCGTTTAAGAGGGGATATGTAGGCAGCCTTATGGGCTCCGTCACAATTCAATAAAATCATCATTTCCCCCGATATTGGAAACTGGGGCAGAATTTTGAGGAGGACCCTCAAAATTCCAAAGTTGATTTCAGCCATTTACCGCAAACAGCCGTCAGAAGCAGCAACCCAGTAAACTGGGCAGAATTTTGAGGAGGACCCTCAAAATTCCGCAGCGAGAAAGTTGCAACGTCTTGGGCCACGTCGCAGTCGTCGGTTCATCTAAAGAAAAATTATTTCTCAATTATACATTTATGTTATACTTTACTAAATCATGCATAGCTATTATCAAATTGCTTTGTTTAGCGACGCTACCCCAATGATACACAGCATCACCGAAAACAGAGCCAAACAGGACGAGCGAAGTCCACGGGGAATACGAACTAACCTTCCCCCCTCTACAAAACTCACAATTTTTCTTTGGATACAGGCACCCAAGTCGCAAATCACCAAGTATATTTATGCACTCATACTTTTCAGGAATGTAACCTTCGGAACCATCACACCCACTCACAATTGCTATCCGTACATGATATCCCCAGCAGCCACAATATCGCAATTAGATATCAGTTATCAAGCCATCAGCTAAGAAATTCTACCTCCATCTGCATTTTCTGCATTGCATAAGGCTACTATTCTGCCTTCCGAGGTTAAGCTCTACCTCCATCTGCATTTTCTGCATTTGCATAAGGCTACCATTCTGCCTTCCGAGGTTAAGCTCTACCTCCATCCGCATTTTTTGCATTTGCATAACGCTACCATTCTGCTTTCCGAGACTAAGCTCTGTCTCCATCTGCATTTTCTGCATTGCATAAGGCTACTATTATGCCTTCCGAGGTTAAGCTCTACCTCCATCCGCATTTTCTGCATTGCATAAGGCTACTATTCTGCCTTCTGAGACTAAGCTCTGTCTTCATCTGCATTTTCTGCATTGCATAAGGCTATTATTCTACCTTCCGAGGTTAAGCTCTACCTCCATCTGCATTTTCTGCATTGCATAAGGCTACCATTCTGCCTTTCGAGGTTAAACTCTACCTCCATCTGCATGGCTGAAATATCGCCACCTCTATTTAAATCTTGCATCGGCTGAAATATCGCCATTTGTATTTATGTCTTGCATCGGCTGAAAGATCGCCACCTTCATTTAAATCTTACATCGGCTGAAAGATCGCCATCTTCATTTAAATCTTGCATCGGCTGAAATATCGCCACTTCATTTAAGTCTTGCATCGGCTGAAAGATCACCAAATCCTGCATTTTCATGGGCTGACAGATCGCCAAATTGTCTAAAGGCATCATTGTTCAGAGGCACCATTTTCATAGCCCGAGAACGCCATGCCATGGCCTGAGGACCCCATTTTGTCTTTTTCATATCATTATACAAAGGCATCATAGTTCGGAGGCATCATTCTCATAGCCCGAGAACATCATTTCATAGCCTGCGAATCCTTTATCATACGCTTCATGGCCCAGGACGTCATGGTCTGAGGACGTCATCCTAACCGTCCAAAGACAACATTCATGGTCCAACGGGAACTTGCATCACAATTAAATTTATGCACAATATATATTCGCATTGCTCATTTGTAGGTAAACCGGCTAGCAACGGCCGTCTCAGCAGGAGCGATCTTGCTCCAGTTCCCGCAGCCTATCAGACTTTGACTATCCTTCTCAATCTGAACACCGCGTCCGCTTTTCGAAAATCTCCATCGACATATTCCGCCTATGGATACTACATATGGCCTGATTCCTGTAAGACCAGGGATATGTAGTCAGCTCAGGAACCAAAGCTCGGTCAAGATTCTTCAAGTCATTTCGTTCGGTCAAAATTGGCCATCATATCTTTACCCGACAACTCTTTCATCATTCCCGGGTAAAGAGAGGCAGCTGTTGATACCCAATTTTTCCCTATGTATTTTTATATCTTTCAAAATAACATGTACATACATATATAAGCATGCCCAAGAGTTTTGGTATTTTTTTCTAATTTTTAAATATTTTAAAATCAATTTATTGTCCATTTTAGTAGTACAAAAAATCAGTAATTATTCCCCAAAACTATCCTTTTTGTGAANCTCTTTGATTAACTTCTCTTCCAAATAACTTGACAATCCCTTCTTGATTCACTTATTTATGTGCTTTATATATGAGAAACTCCTCTTTCAAAAGGTTTACCAACTAATTGATTGATTCTGAAATCCTTTTAATAAGGCTGACAAATTGTCACTGATTTTCTTTTATTGAACTTCCTTTACCTTTCCTGACTTGGTTCATTCTAATTGAACTTGTAATTTTGGTTTCACTGGTTGTTTGATTGATTCCCTTGCCATATTTAGCACAAACCGTGTACCATTGATTGTTTTCCTTAAATAACTCCTATGTATTTACCCTTCTTACGCTACTTTGAAAAGGTTTTAATAAAAACTCTTTTCCTTAACTGGCTTTTACCCGTTGAAATCAGAATCCCTTAACCAAAGGGAGATTGATTTCAATGTTATTTCCTTGCCTCTCTTACTTGTTTTCTGCACTATAAAAGGGACTGCCCTTCTGCACTTTTAGGACGGACACTATCAATCCTTAACTTCCAATTCAATACTTACACACTTGCAATACTACTTTGAATCCAATACTCTTTCAACACTCTGCTTTGCTTGAAATCTTTGGGAACTACTTTGCTTGCAACTTGGCCTTTTCGAGATTACTGCTTTTACTTGTTTTCCCTGAGACTGGTCTGTTCTGATTTAATTTTTACCTCACCCCCTATGTGTTTACTTTATAGTTTCAGCACTCTTGTTTACTTTGTTGTTCATGTTCAGTGATTAAACTATGTATGTTCTTTCCTTGCACCTGTTTCCATTGTGAATCCCTACCCCCTATTCCCTTTATGTGTTTGAGTTAAGGTTCTTGGCCTGGCAGTATCCAAATTACTGCCCAGGTCAGAACCTGGTCCTCAATGGATCCTAACTCCTCATATTTGGCTAACAGGCTGGTCAGGGGTGTGCCAGCACTCTTAATTGCTGGGCATGACCACCAGCCTGCCATGGCTTTCCCTAATTCCCCTCTATGCACTTACACTTACTCTTAGACTCTTAAGTTCACAAGAACTGGTGCCGTAGTCCAAAGCTGTCTTGAGCTTCTGAAAGCTCGCCTCACAATCATCGGACCAACGGAAAGGAGCACCCTTCTGGGTCAATTTGGTCAGAGGTGATGCAATAGATGAAAGCCCTGCACGAATCGCCGTAGTAACCTGCTAAAACCCAGGAAACTCCTGATGTCGGTCACTGAAGTAGGGCGTGCCAACTCTAAACTGCCTCAATCTTCGTGGGATCCACCTCAATACCTCTCTAGACACAATATGCCTAAGAATTCCACTAACTCTAGCCAAAACTCACACTTGGAGAACTTAGGCATATAGATCTGCTCCCGCAAGGTCTGAAGCACTACTCTCAAATGCTGTTCGGGTTCGCCCAGGCTACGTAGGTATATCAAGATGTCTCAATGAAGACGATAACAAAGATCTATATAAGGTCTGAACACCCTGTTCATCAAGTCCATAAATGCCGCCGGGGTATTGGTCAAGCCAAAGGCATCACCAGAAACTCGTTATGACCATATCTAGTACGGAAAGCAGTCTTCGGAACATCTGAGTCCCGAATCCTCAATTGATGGTAACCTGATCTCAAGTGAATCATAGAAACACCCTAGCACCCTGCAACTGGTCGAACAAATCATCAATGCGCAGCAACGGGTACTTGTTCTTGATGGTAGCCTTGTTCAACTGGCGTAGTCAATGCACATTCGCATGGTGCCATCCTTCTTCTTTACAAACAACACTGGTGCACCCCAAGGTGACACACTAGGTCTAATACCTCAAGCTGCTCCTTCAACTCCTTCAACTCCTTAAACTCTAAGAATTTCTACAAACACTGGTTTCAAAGAAAATATATCTATTTTTCGGAATAAATGAAAACAGGAATTAAATAGAGGAAGGGGACTCCAGGGTCTGCGAACGGCGGCAGATCTACCTTGAGTCTCCCGTGGACTGAAGGAAGCCACCCAAGCTCTAATCAGTATGGTTCTGAACTGGGATCTGCATAGAAAGGCAGAGTGCAGTATCAGTACAATCGACCCCATGTACTGGTAAGTGCCGAGCCTAACCTCGGTGAAGTAGTGACGAGGCTAGGACACGACAATAATATAAACCTGTGCAGTTAAAACATATATAACAGAGTAACAATTATTAGAAGCTAAGCAGAAATGAACGGGAAGGGCCAACATCCTATGGGGGTACAAATAAAGAATCACATCAGTAAGAGAATTTAACAACTATAACACCTTGAACTGATAATAACAAATAAACACAGCAAAAGAATATAATGCACGGCATCACCCTTCGTGCTTTTACTCTCAACCTCACAGGTAATCAATAATAGAAACGTGCACGACATCACCCTTCGTTCTTTACCACTCAGCCTCACCAGATAATCAATAATGGATACGTGCCACGACATCAACCTTCGTGCGTTAACACTCACACACCATATGAATAATAGAAATGTGCACGGCAATCACCTTTCGTGCTTTATCACTCTTCCTCACCACAATAACGAAACAACAGAAACAATAACAACCGGCAAGGGCATCATAATTAAACAACTTTTGTTTCATCAGTTAACTTCAAAACCGGACTCTCAACTTGAGCCAATACTCAACCAGTATCCAAAAGCCAGGAAAAACAATAATAAAACTTGTTTAACATGAATGATAACTAGTTTAAGCAAGAACAATACGAATAAAGAAACACCACAGTCACGTGATAAGACTCACTCACATGCTCTGACCGACAACAACGTATAGATACTCGTCACAGAGTTGAGGAAGAGATTCACAAGACAGAATTCCGGCATGTTCCCAGAGTCCAGAATGAGTTTGTCGACGTGTTGGCAACCCTATCATCTATGATCCAACATCCAGATAAGAACTTCATAGACCCTATTCCAGTAAAGATTCATGATCAGCCAGCTTACTGTGCTCATGTCAAGGAGGAAGTAGATGGAAAGCCTTAGTCCACGAAATCAAGGAATATTTAACCAAAGGAGAATATCCAGAGCTTGCAAATCCCACTCAGAAGCACACAATCCGGAGATTATCTAACAGTTTCTTTCACAGCGGAGGAATCCTGTATAGGAGGACTCTGTGATTTGGGATTGCTACGGTGTGTCGACGTAAAAGAAGCATTAAACTGTTAGAAGAAATCCATGCTGGGACTGCGGCCCACATATGAACGTTTTGTCTTAGCTAAGAAGATACTCGGGCAGGTTATTTTTGGATGACTATGGAAACGACTGCATCCAGTATGTCCGAAAGTGCCATCGCTGTAGATACATGCACGACATGATAAAGGTGCCTCCAATTGAGCTTACTGCAACAAGCTCGCCATGGCTGTTCGCCGCTTGGGGAATGGATGTCATCAGACCTATCGAGCCTGCCGATCAAACGAGCATAGGTTCATTCTAAGTGGCAATGATTATTTCACCAAATGGGTTGAAGCAAGCCTCTCACAAGGCGGTGACTAAGAAAGTCATGGCAGACTTTGTCCCGCGACCGCATTGTTTTGTCGGTTCGGAATTCCAGAGTCAATCATCACTGATAATGGTTCCAATTCAACAGTGACTTGATGAAGGCCATGTGTGGAAACCTTCAGGATCAAACACAAGAATTCTACAGCTTACAAACCTCAGATGAATGGAGCCGTAGAAGCCGCCAATATGAATATCAAGAAGATACTAAGGAAAATGATAGAAAAACATAAGCAGTGGCACGAGAAGCTATCATTTGCTTTATTGGGGTACCGCACCATAGTTCGCACATCAACCGAGGCAAACTCCCTATATGCTGGTTTATGGTACAGATGCAGTCATTCCTGCTGGGTAGACATCCCCTCGTTGAGAATCATACAGGAAGCAGAACTCGACGATGCAGAATGGGTAAAGAGTCGCTACGAGCAGTTAGCCCTCATAGATGGAAAAAGAATGAACGCAGTTTTGTCACGGTCAACTTTATCAGAACAGAATGTCCCGAGCCTTCAACAAAAGAATCAAGCCAAGACAATTCACACCAGGACACCGGTATTGAAGAAAATCTTTCCACATCAAGATGAAGCCAAAGGAAATCCTCTCCCAACTGGCAGGGTCATACATGGTTCACCGGGTTCTAACAGGAGGAGCCCTCATACTCGCAGAAATGGACGGAGAAGTTTGGCCAAAGCCGATAAATTCGGATGCAGTCAAGCGATACCTATGTGTAACATTTATGATTTCCTTTTATGATGTAATTTGAAACTACGCCTGACCTGATTCCCGTTTAAGAGGGGATATGTAGGCAGCTTATGGGCTCCGTCACAATTCAATAAAATATCATCATTTCCCCCGATATTGGAAACTGGGGCAGAATTTTGAGGAGGACCCTCAAAATTCCAAAGTTGATTTCAGCCATTTACCGCAAACAGCCGTCAGAAGCAGCAACCAGTAAACTGGGCAGAATTTGAGGAGGACCCTCAAAATTCCGCAGCGAGAAAGTTGCAACGTCTTGGCCACGTCGCAGTCGTCGGTTCATCTAAAGAAAAATTATTTCTCAATTATACATTTTAATGTTATACTTTACTAAATCATGCATAGCTTATATCAAATTGCTTTGTTTAGCGACGCTACCCAATGATACACAAGCATCACCGAAAACAGAGCCAAACAGAGCGAGCGAAGTCCACGGGGAATACGAACTAACCTTCCCCCTCTACAAACTCACAATTTTTCTTTGGATACAGGCACCCAAGTCGCAAATCACCAAGTATATTTATGCACTCATACTTTTCAGGAATGTAACCTTCGAACATCACAACCCACTCACAATTGCTATCCGTACATGATATCCCCAGCACCACAATATCGCAATTAGATATCAGTTATCAAGCCATCAGCTAAAGAAATTCTACGTCCATCTGCATATTTCTGCATTGCATAAGGCTACTATTCTGCTTCCGAAGTTAAGCTCTACCTCCATCTGCAATTTTCTGCATTTGCATAAGGCTACCATTCTGCCTTCCGAGGTTAAGCTCTACCTCCATCCGCATTTTTTTGCATTTGCATAACGCTACCATTCTGCTTTCCGAGACTAAGCTCTGTCTCCATTCTGCATTTTCTGCATTGCATAAGGCTACTATTATGCCTTCCGAGGTTAAGCTCTACCTCCATCCGCATTTTCTGCATTGCATAAGGCTACTATTCTGCCTTCTGAGACTAAGCTCTGTCTTCATCTGCATTTTCTGCATTGCATAAGGCTATTATTCTACCTTCCGAGGTTAAGCTCTACCTCCATCTGCATTTCTCTGCATTGCAAGGCTACCATTCTGCCTTTCGAGGTTAAACTCTACCTCCATCTGCATGGCTGAAATATCGCCACCTCTATTTAAAATCTTGCATCGGCTGAAAATATCGCCATTTGTATTTATGTCTTGCATCGGCTGAAAGATCGCCACCTTCATTATAAATCTTACATCGGCTGAAAGATCGCCATCTTCATTTAAATCTTGCATCGGCTGAAATATCGCCACTTCATTTAAGTCTTGCATCGGCTGAAAGATCACCAAATCCTGCATTTTCCATGGGCTGACAGATCGCAAATTGTCTAAAGGCATCATTGTTCAGAGGCACCAATTTTCATAGCCCGAGAACGCCATGCCATGGCCTGAGGACCCATTGTGTCTTTTCAATCATTATACAAAGGCATCTATAGTTCGGAGGCATCATTTCTCATAGCCCGAGAACATCATTTCATAGCCTGCGAATCTTTACATATCGCTTTCATGGCCCAGGACGTCATGGTCTGAGGACGTCATCCTAACCGTCCAAAGACAACATTCAATGGTCCAACGGGAACTTGCATCACAATTAAATTTATGCACAATATATATTCGCATTGCTCATTTGTAGGTAAACCGGCTAGCAACGGCCGTCTCAGCAGGAGCGATCTTGCTCCAGTTCCCGCAGCCTATCAGACTTTGACTATCCTTCTCAATCTGAACACCGCGTCCGCTTTTCGAAAATCTCCATCGACATATTCCGCCTATGGATACTACATATGGCCTGATTCCTGTAAGACCAGGGATATGTAGTCAGCTCAAGGAACCAAAGCTCGGTCAAGATTCTTCAAGTCATTTCGTTCGGGTCAAAATTGGCCATCATATCTTTACCCGACAACTCTTTCATCATTCCCGGGTAAAGAGAGGCAGCTGTTGATACCCAATTTTTCCCTATGTATTTTTATATCTTTCAAAATAACATGTACATACATATATAAGCATGCCCAAGAGTTTTGGTATTTTTTTCTAATTTTTAAATATTTTAAAATCAATTTATTGTCCATTTTAGTAGTACAAAAAATCAGTAATTATTCCCCAAAACTATCCTTTTTGTGAATAACTTATTTTATTCTCATATTTACACCAAAATATAATTAAGGTGATTTTTGTATATTTTTACAATTTTTTTTGGTATTTTTAAAGCTAAATTGCATATAATTATAATTATAGCCTATTTTACGATTAATAGTATTTTATAATTGTAAAATTAGCTCCAGTATTTTTAATTTAATATTTATGTATTATTAATTAGCTCAGTACTTTTAATTTGCTTTTAAAATTATTTTTCACTATTTTTATAAAATAAAAGGGGAAAATTGGCTATTTAATATTTAGCCCATTTCTATTTCAATTACAGCCCCCATTTCCTTTCAGTTTTGGCCCTTAATTTGACCCAATTCCACCCCAAATTAAACAACCCAATTCCTAAATTACCCACCCCTGACCCGATTAAAAAACCCACCCGGCTCCCCTTTGATCAAGGCCGTTGATCGTTTTGATCAACGACCATATGTTCCCATTTTCTTTTTTAATCTCCAAACTCCCCCTAACCTAATTCATTTCGTCTGAAATGCCTCCTTTGAACCCCTTCGTCTCTCAAATCCTCTCCAACCTTCCTGGAACCCTAATCGTCTCCCACCTTATTTCACCGGGTTTCCACTGGAATCCATGGCGTCTCAAGCCACGAATGGTTTGTACTCACCCTTCCTCACCATTAGACCTAAGCTATTCAAGGCTGTGAAACCTGACTTCGATGGTTCTCTCCAAGACCTTCTCAGATCTGTAGATCTTGGCTTCACCGGCCATTACTCCAGCATATTCGAGCCAATATGAGTCTTTTTCGACTCAGGATCTGACTTTCCTCAAGACCTTTCTCATTCCTAGGGTTTTCTCTGCAACCCTAAGCGTCCGAGGTTCTTTACTTGCTTATTTTCTTAGATCTGGAAAATGTCTATGTTCTATTGAACGTTTAAAAGATTTTTTCCCAAATTTCCTTTTTCAAAATCATTTTTATTTCGATTTAGGGTTTCTGAAAGTTTTCAAAAGCGTCTTTCTGACTCTGTTGTTCTTTTCTTATTGTGTGTTTGTCTGACTTCTTGCACGCATGTACTGTTCTTCTATTTCTTTTTCTACTCTACATGTTATTCTCTGCTCACATGTTAATCCGTGTTGTTTTCCTTATTCTTTGCTATATGGGTTTACGGTCGAGTTCTTTGATTTTGTTTACTTTACTGAACTCTGTTGTGTTTCTTACTAAGCATATTTCATCTACTTTTGTTTAAGCTCGTATCATGTCTTTCTTCTGAACCTGTGTAAATTCCGGGTTTTCTCAAACATGTTATCATGACCTTGAATTAGTTTTCTTTTCTATCATGTATGTTTGTTTCTCATAAGTCTTTGGAAAAGACTTCTGAGCCTCCCTCAAGTGGCTTGCTTTCTCACCTCTATGTCTGATTCAATTCGAAAACCCTAGGATTTGGGGGTTTCTTGGCAATTTTGATTTGTGTGCGAGTTAGGGTTCTATTTTGGGACCCTGGACGAGTCTGCAAACTAGACTTATACCACTTTTGCTTATGATTCTGGACCTCTCTTTTATTAACTTCTCTTCG
>NW_017670581.1:0-16663 GCF_001879085.1 Nicotiana attenuata | reverse complement strand
AAATAACTTGACAATCCCTTCTTGATTCACTTATTTGTGTGCTTTATATATGAGAAACTCCTTTTTCAAAAGGTTTACCAACTAATTGATTGATTCTGAAATCCTTTTAATAAGGCTGACAGATTGTCACTGATTTTCTTTGATTGAACTTCTTTTACCTTTCCTGACTTGGTTCATTCTAATTGAACTTGTAATTTTGGTTTCACTGGTTGTTTGATTGATTTCCTTGCCATATTTAGCACAAACCGTGTACCGTTGATTGTTTTCCTTAAATAACTCCTATGTATTTACCCTTCTTATGCTACTTTGAAAGGGTTTTAATTAAAACTCCTTTCCTTAACTGGCTTTTACCCGTTTAAACAATTATGAAATCGCCTATTTCTAAACTTCAACACGCTTTTAATTTTTATACTTTCCTTGTTGCAATCATTATGTGAAAGTTGTCTTGTTTGCTTACTTGTTGTTTCCATTCAAAGTCACAATTGTAGCATGGCCGGGAACCACACTAGTGGATCTTGGGGGGTGCCTAACACCTTCCCCCCGAGATAATTTCAAGCCCTTACCCATTCTCTGGTTCTTCTTCTCTTTTGAATTTCTTAGTGTCCTAATGCACTTAATCATTAGGTGGCGACTCTTCTAAATTGCAAATCCAATTCCCAAAAGGAAAAGAGTTGTCTGTCCGAATGTCATAAACCCGATTTCGTCTTTAGAAAAAGGGGGCATCGACAGCTGCTGCTCGAGCTCTGGGCTGAGTCCTGCCCCTGCCTCGGCCTCTAGCACGGCCTTGGCCTCGTCCTCTACCCCTCGTAGGAGTTGCCACTGGGGGCTCGGACTGCTGATCAGTTGATGAAGCGGTACGTGTTCTCGCCATCTGCGAAGGAACAAGAGTAGAGAGTTCAATTAGCATTGAAATATCAAATCGCATGACAGAGAAGAATAGAAGTGAAATTGTTCCTAACTCTATAGCCTCTGGGGGATAAGCACAGACGTCTCCGTACCGATCCCTAAGACTCTACTAAGCTTGTTCGTGAATTGTGAGATGTAGGCAACCTAGTGCTTTGATACTACCTTGTCACGACCCGGATTTCCCACCATCGGGACCGTGATGGCGCCTAACATCGTACTCGCTAGGCAAGCCAACGTTAGAGTTCTATTCACCTTTTTCCTTTACATTTTATAGCTAAAATTAACAAAACTAAATCAAAAAGAAATAAATGCAGAAGTTCATAATAAACCGGCTAACTATATACTATTAATAGTACCGAAGCTATTACCACCCAGAAACTGGTGTCATAATCCACGAACATACTATGAATTACTACAAATACTGGTCTGAAAGAAGTACATCTGTCTCGAAAGAAAAGAAAACAGGGAAATAGAAACATAGGAGGGGACGCTAGGGCCTGCGGACGCCAGCAAGACAACCTTGGGTCTCCTGGATGAAGTATATGCAGCCGACCTCTCGATTAGCCACTACCAGCTCGAAGTTCGGATAAAAATCCGATTACCCATTCACCCCCGAGCCCGGATATACAATTGGTTTTGGAATCCGGCCCCAATATGAGGTCTTAATTCCCAAATTTTGAAATTCCTAAGTTCTACCCAAAAACACCCAATTCCACCATGAAAAACCCTATATTCTATGATGAAATCTTGTAAAAAGATGCAAAAGATTGAAAGAAATGAGTTAAGAATCATTTACCTATGATATGGGGAAGAAATTGCCTTTGGAAAATCGCCTCTTGAGGTTTAGGTTTTGAAAAATGGGAGAATGAATGAAAGTTCCCGTCCAAAATCATTTTTGAACAGTTGCAGATATCGCATTTGCGATCAGGGGTTCGCAGATGCGATGCGCACATTCCATCGCAAATGCGAAGAATGTCCAGGACCTGCTACTATTGCAAATGCGAACAATTGTTCGCAAATGCGATCTGTTCTTATCGCAATTGCGATCTGAGCTTCGCAATTGCGAAGGTCCCCTCCCAGCCCTTCTGATTGCAAATGAGAAACTTATTCGAAAATGTGATGCTCGCATTTAAAAGCCAGACTTCTCAAATGCGAAGTCTGCAGACCTGAAGCATACCAGCAATTTTCTTAAATCCAAATCAATCCATAGCCTATGCGAAACTCACCCGAGCCCTCGGGGCTCCAAACCAAACATGCACACAAGTCTTAAAACATCATACGAACTTGCTTGCGCGATCAAATCGCTAAAATAACACCTAGAACTACGAATTTAACACCAAATAGCATGAAATTTTTAAGAAAGTTTCAAAACTTCTATTTTCTCAGCCAAAGGTCCGAATCACGTCAAATCAGTTCCGTTTCTCACCAAATTCTACAGACATGACTTAAATATTATATTAAACCTATACCGGGCTCCGGAACTAAAATATGGGCACGATACCAACGAGATCAAACATTAATCAATTTCTTTAAATCCTTAGATTTTCAGTTTAATAATTTTTAACAAAAATTCATTACTCGGGCTAGGGACCTCTGAATCCGATTCCGGGCATACGCCCAGGTCCCATATTTTACTACAGACCCTCCGGGACCGTCAAACACGGGTCCGGTTCCGTTTACTCAAAATGTTGACCGAAGTCAACTAAATTCAACTTTTAAAGGCAAAAATTATTTTTTTCTCAAATTTCCACATAAAGGCTTTTCGGAAACGTGCCCGGATTGCGCACGCAAATCGAGGAGAAATAAAGTGAGGTTTTGAAGATCTCGGAACACCAGATTGGGTTCTACAACACAAGATGACCTTTTGGGTCATCACAGATTGATTTCTAGAAGATCGTGATTTGTTTGTTTTTATCCTTAAATGTGTAAATTTCGTTCCTTGAAAATTTATTCATTTGTCATGCTTAGACATTGAAAGAGGTAAAATTAAACCAAAAATATTATTAAATGCTCAGAAATTTTTGTGAAGTTATTTATCTTCTTCCGACTCTATTACAAATACTGGTTTAATTTGATACATTTCTTTGCCAAATAAAATATATACTGGAATCTCATGATGAAATTTATTAACACAAAAGATGCATTTAGGATCTTTTTACGACTTATAATTAACTATGTGGCGATGATTAATTGTACGTAATGTATAAAATTCACCTAGAAAAATATTGTACAATTAATAGTAAGACCTAATGTGGCAGCCCGTTTCACTAAGCTCGTGATATGCGTTAGATTCGGAGAAGAGCCGGACCACAAGGGTCTATTGTACGCAACCTTACCCTACATTTCTGCAACAGGTTGTTTCAACGGCTCGAACTCGTGATCTCCTGGACACAAGGCAACAATTTTATCAGTTACGCCAAGGCTCCTCCTCAATAATAAGACATAATATTGCTAAAAATGTAATAAAACAAAAAAATTCAATCCATAAGTTATGGCAATAAATATATCTCCACTTTTGTATTCTGCTGATATATATAAAGTTTTAAGTATCCAATTTAAATTCTGCTTCTTTGATCTCATTTTTTCAAATGATACATCTTTTATTATTTGAGTCATGCAATTTCACCTTTATAATACCATTCCATATAATATTTTTTATTCAATATAAAAGGAAATATAAATATTTTATGACAAATAAAGTAACACATATATATATATATATATATATATATATATATATATATATATATATATATCTGAATACAAACGGTCTAATTCTAACGGTAAGCTTCGCCGGTGAACTTCGCCAGCACCGGCACCGGCGTGGATGGGTAAGCCAGGTAAGCACACCCCTCTCTCTCTCCCCCCTCTCTCTATCTCTCTATCTCTCCCTCCGCATTTCTCCTTTTCTTCCCCCTCTCTTTCTGCCCCCTTCTTAACCCTAGCAGGGACTAGGCCGGCGATCGACGCTACACCGGCGCCGCTCCTTTTTTCCGGCTTCAACCCCAACCCCCTTCTCTGTGCTTCCCCTTCTCCTTTATACTTCATTTTCGTCGCCCTTCTTCTTTTCCCGGCGTCGCTTCACTGTTACAGGGTTCGTCATTGTTTTCCGGCGAGTCAAGCCAGCAGCAGATCTGTGTGTCACTGGTGGTAACGGTGACAGTCCAGCACTTGTCTCTTTTCTCGGTTCCGTTGTGTGTTTGTGTGTTTTCCAGGTTGCACTTTGTTGGACGTCAGGGTTCGTGTGTTTTACAGGGTCCGTCATTTTTTCCGACGAGTCGGGCCAGCAGCAGATTTGGTGTACAAGCAAACCAATAGATCGTTCCCGTTGGGAGGTGTATGAGCAAACGCAACAGAGCAGGCAGGCTGGTTGGTAGTCCCAAGGGCTGGACGTCGGGTCCCACAACACCGGGAGTATAGCAAGTCGAAATTTCAGGTTCTATCCGCGGGAATTGGTACCTCCCGTCACCTATTTGTTTAAGTTAACTTGTTGCTGTAGTAGTTTAGGACATTTGTCACCTTCTAGTTTATACCTTTGCTTGTTTGTAGTTGCATTTTTGTCTAGACCACCGTAGGAATAGCGGTTGCGGTTTGTAATGACAGAGTAGGGTCATGTCCTCGGGGTGGCCGGGGTGGACGGGTGGTGGGACGGGGGTAGGACACGGGTCATGGGGTGGGACAGGGCCCAGAGGGGGTAAACGCAACAAGGGAGCCTGTAGGTTGAGGATTGGATCGTGGAATATAGGGACGTTAACAGGTAAGTCTATAGAGCTAGCGAAGATTCTCCAGAAGAGGAATGTCAATATAGCTTGTGTTCAGGAGACCAGGTGGGTAGGATCGAAGGCGAGGAATGTAGACGGGTGAAAATTGTGGTACTCCGGACGCATGAAGGGCAAGAACGGAGTGGGTATTTTGGTGGACAGGGAGCTTAGGGAGTCAGTGGTTGAGGTTAGGAGGGTGAATGACAGATTGATGGCGATTAAGTTAGTAGTTAGAGGGAGCACTCTGAATGTCGTTAGCGCGCACGCGCCGCAAGCGGGCTTGGTCGAGGAGGTTAAGAGGAGCTTCTGGGAGGGGTTGGATGAGGTGGTGCAGGGTATTCCGTCAACGGAGAAATTATTTATAGGAGGGGATTTCAATGGTCATATTGGGTCGTCGGCTGGGGGTTATGGCGAGGTGCACGGTGGCTTCGGCTTTAGGGATAGGAACGTAGGTGGTACTTCTCTATTGGATTTCGCTAGGGATTTTGAGTTGGTGATTGCGAACTCTAGTTTCCCGAAGAGGGAGGAGCATTTGGTTACCTTCCGGAGTATGGTGGCTAAGACCCAGATTGATTATATCCTCCTCAGGAGGTGTGATAGGGGGGTGTGCGAGGATTGTAAGGTGATCCCGAGTGAGACCCTCGCGACTCAACATAGGCTCCTGGTGATGGACGTTGGTATCGTGATAAAGAGGAAGAAGAGGTTTGTACGGGGTCAATCGAGGATCAAGTGGGGTGCTTTGGCTAAGGATACTGTGCATGAGTTGGAGGGGCGGCTGTTGGCTATGGGTGCCTGGAAGAGTAGTAGGGATGCTAGCGCTATGTGGACGGCGACGACGAACTGTATTAGGGAGGCGGCAAGAGAGGTGTTAGGGGTATTGAAGGGCTACTATGGCGGGCATCGAGGCGACTGGTGGTGGAATGATGTGGTCCAAGGTAAAGTGGAAGCAAAGAAAATGGCGTACCTTGCATTAGTGGAGAGTACCGATGAGGAGCAGAGGAGAACGAACAGAGTGAGGTATAAGAAAGCTAGGAAGGAGGCAAAATTAGCGGTCACAGAGGCTAAGACTGTTGCGTTTGATCAGTTGTATGAGGAACTAGGGGGCAAAGGTGGGGAAGAAGCTATTTCGGCTGGCTAAAGCGAGAGAGAGGAAGGCTCGTGACCTGGATCAAGTGAGGTGCATCAAAGACGAGAAAGGTAGAGTATTGACGGAAGACTCCCAGATTAAGCATAGATGGCAGGCGTACTTTCATAAACTTCTGAATAATGAGGGGAGCGGTAGCACCGTGCTAGGGGAGTTGGGACACTCCGAGAGTCACCGTGACTTTGGGTACTGTAGGCGTATCAAGGTTGAGAAGGTAGTGAAAGCTATGGGTAAGATGAGTCGGGGCAAAGCGACAGGACCAGACGAGATTCCAGTAGAATTTTGGAGGTATGTGGGTAGAGCGGGCTTACAATGGCTGACTGGGTTGTTTAATGTTATTTTCAAGACGAAGAGGATGCCAGATGAGTGGAAATGTAGTTTGATGATTCCGCTGTTTAAGAACAAAGGTGATATCCAAAATTGTAACAATTATAGGGGCATCAAGTTGTTAAGTCATACCATGAAAGTTTGGGAGAGGGTGGTGGAAGGGAGGGTGAGGAGGGCGGTATCTATTTCTGAAAATCAGTTCGGATTCATGCTGGGACGTTCTACTACGGAAGCTATCCACCTTATAAGGAGGTTGGTGGAACAACACAGGGAGAGGAAGAGGGATTTGCACATGGTGTTTATTGACCTTGAAAAGGCGTATGACAGGGTCCTTAGGGACGTTCTTTGGCGATTCCTGGAAGTCAAAGGGGTGCCGGTAGCATACATTGAATAGATAAAGGATATGTTTGATGGAGCTAAGACTCGGGTCAGGACTGCGAGAGGTGACACCGAGCTTTTTTCGCTGATTATGGGGTTACACCAAGGATCTGCACTTAGCCCTTTCTTATTTGCTCTGACGATGGATGCCTTGACACACCATATTCAAGGGGAGGTGCCATGGTGTATGTTGTTCGCTGACGATATAGTTTTGATCGATGAGTCGCGTAACGGTGTTAATGAGAGATTGGAGGTGTGGAGGCAGGCTCTGGAGTCCAAAGGCTTCAAGTTGAGTAGGACCAAGACGAAATATGTGGAGTGTAAGTTTAGCGGCGTGTCGGGGGAAGCGGACGGGGTGGTGAGGCTCGACTCATAAGTCATCCCCAAGAGAGAAAGTTTCAAGTACCTAGGGTCTATTATCCAGGGAGATGGGGAGATCGACGGGGATGTCACGCACCGCATTGGGGTGAGGTGGAAATGGCGGTTAGCATCTGGAGTCCTGTGTGACAGGAGGTACCATCAAAACTCAAAGGTAAGTTCTACAGAGGGGTGGTTAGGCCGGCTATGTTATATGGGGCTGAGTGTTGGCCAGTTAAGAATTCACATATCCAGAAGATGAAAGTAGCCGAGATGAGGATGTTGAGATGGATATGCGGGCATACTAAACTGGATAAGATAAGGAATGAAGTTATTAGGGAGAAGGTGGGCGTTGCTCCCGTGGACGACAAGATGCGGGAAGCGAGGCTTAGGTGGTTTGGACACGTGCGGAGGAGAACCATAGATTCCCCGATTAGGAGGTGCGAGCGGTTGGCTTTGGCAGGTACGAGAAGAGGTAGAGGGTGGCCTAAGAAGAATTGGGGCGAGGTGATCAGGCAAGACATGGCGCGACTCGAGATTTTCGAGGACATGGCTCTTGATTGGAAAGTGTGGAGGTTGAGCATTAGGGTTGTAGGCTAGGGGCAGTTCATAGTTTTTCCCTCTTTGTACCGGGTAGTCTGATAGAGTTTTGCCTATGTCTGGTAGCGGTATATGTTGTATTCACACTATTTTGTTATTTTGCATATGATTATATTATTGCACTCCCTTTCACTTATTTGGTCTATTTTAAGATATTATTATCACTTCTCTTGCTTATTTTGTTGTTACATATCTCTTGTTTCATTCCTTTTCTGAAATTATTATCTTTTCTGTTGAGCCGAGGGTCTCCCGGAAACAGCCTCTCTATCCTTCCGGGGTAGGGGTAAGGTCTGCGTACATCCTACCCTCCCTAGACCCTACTAGTGAGATTTTACTGGGTATGTTGTTGTTGTTGTTGTTGTTGTTGTATATATATATATATATAAAGTAACATATGCATGCACATGTCTAACTTTATTGTTATACCTTTATTTTGAGAGTACAATAGATAAGGCATGTATTGAAGATGTCTTTATGGTAATTAGCTGTATATGTTTATCTCAACAAGAAAATTTTGAATGCTCAACATCTCCGTCATGCTTATTGTGCTTATCAATAAATAATACAGAATTTTTAAAATCACATAAACACTACTTACTAAATTATTTGGCTAAGTTATTGTCACGACCCAAACTACCAAGTCGTTATGGCACCTATCGTGTACTAGGCAAGTCGACTCTTTACTAAAAACAACACGATATTTAAATTTAAAGATGACTTCAAGTTGTTCAATAATAAATTCCATAAAGAAATTCTAAATAATAAAAAGGCGGAAAGAAAAGCCCGACATCGGGGTGTCACTAGTCATGAGCATCTACCACAATCTGTCCAAAAATACTAAGACTAACACAGTTTGAAAATGTAACTACAAACTCCTATAGGAAGATAGGACGGAGAAGAGCAGGGTTGCGATCGCCAGCAGCTACCTTGCTAACTCCGAGAAGATATGTGAGCACGTGATTTTTGCCCTAAGCAAAGTATTTCCAAAAATTCTTAAATAATTGATTTCTCTATTATTTACAATTTTTGTGAATTTTTTGCTAAATTTTTGTGTTAATTGGTTGCATTTTATTCATATGAAAATACAAAATATGCATTTGCATTTAGGGATTTAATGTCACAATTTTAGTATTAGTTGGTTTTAGAACAAATTTAAAGAAAATTGCAAAAATAGTTCTTTGCACGTTTAATTGTTAATTGTTGCATTTATCTTTAAATAGAACTTTAAATAATTTTAGGAGTTAAATAGTTTAATTAGGTCTTTGTTTTGTTTTAACATTTTATAAAATCAGAAAAAAAAAAAAAATAAATAAATACAAAAGGCTAACAAAAGAAAAGAGTAAAAATAAAATAAAAGAATGGTCTTGATGAAAGACCAAATTTTGGGCCAAAATTTAATTTTAAGCCCAAAAGTCATTTAAAACCGGACCAAACCCAAGCCTAAATTGCCCTGATCCGGTCCAATGGTTTAATGTTTAAACGACGTCGTTTCATGATCTATTAATCACGACCCTTGGATCTTATCAATCCAACGGTCCAGAACTAACTATGATGTTGGGTATATTAATGTCGGATAGCCCCCCTACCCCTCAATCATCTCTCAGAATCCCTAATGCACGCCGGCGTAGCGCCACCGTCTCCGCCGCCCGCCGCCAGCCGCCAGCCGGAAATCGTCTCCGCCGGCGGCGTTCATCCATACCACCTGAAAATTACACCACCTCTTCATCTCATCTTCCTCTTCACGAATCTAGCCTTATTTTTCCTCGAATCCCACCCCAAAGCTTCGAATGTTAGATGGAAGTTTTTCGGTCATGACGCAACTCCGTCCAAACCACCCCAAATTAACACCACATAACCGCCTTTACCTCCTCTATCAAACCCCCCAAATCCCATCCCTCAAATCTGGCCAGAACTGCTCGAATATGGAATATAAATTTTCCGGCCAAAACCCTACTTTGTCCAGAGGGCCCCAAATTCATACCATATACTCCCCTGACCTCCCTCATCACTAATCCCCAACCAAATCCCCTCGAATCTGAGTAAAAGCACCCGGATTTTAAATCTAGGGTTTTGAGCATCGAGTCTTTAGGGTGGAACTTCAAGGTCAGAATCTTTTGTTGATAGTTTGGCCATGAGAAGTCTGGAATCAGTTAAGTTTTTGTCTTATTTCTTTTTGTAATTTTAATTTGGCTTTTATTAATTCGATTCATGTTTTATTAGATGTAGTTTTAATTGTTGAATGATTCTAATTAGTAGTTTAGTTTAACAATAATTAGTTTCTTCAAGTAGTAAATGTTTAGGTTAATATTTAGGTCGATTTCCATTGATTGTTTAATTCTAATATGATTTTCATTCTATTTAGTTTAGTATTCAACTGTTAGTTAATTGTTAAATGTTAGTTTAATTCAAATTGATTCCAATTATTGGTGTAGTTGATGATTTTGATTTTTGTATTTTTTGTCAAAATTCCGGTTTCAAATCAGTGTTGAGTATTATTTTGTTTGAACTGAATAAATGTGGATTGTTAATTGGTTTAATTCTGATTGTCTGTCAAATGTTATAGTTTGAGTTCACTTTGGGTTAACTTGGTTATAGCTGGTAGATTTTAGCTAAGGTTAGTAATTCAGGGGTATTTTGGGCATATGAAATAGGCTAATAGTAATTACAGTATAGTTAAAGGGTAGTTTGGGCACTGAAAAAGGGTAGTTTAATCAGATTTGGTAATTGTTGAAATGAAGTAAGGATAGAATAGGAATTGTAATGGGTATAGACCCTTCTAGAATGGGCTTTAGTATAGATTTCAACAAAATAGGTGTAGTTACTTGTGTAACAAGTCAGGAAATAAGGGGTAAAAATAGAATTAAAATAGAGACTAAAGGGTAAAATAAAAACCTGAAATTATACCCTAAGTTTGCCTATAAATAGGCATTTATTTGCCTTGCAAGAGGAGGTTTTTTGGGGAAAACCCTGAAAATTGCTACAAGTTTTGGAGCCTCCAGAATTCCCCCCAAAGTGTGTTCTTCAATTTTCAGATCTAGGATTTGAAATTCAAACTCTAAAAAACCAAAAACAATAGAAAATCTCCAAAAAATCAAAAAAAAATAAACTGTCACATTGATCATTTTTCAGACTTTAGCTCTTAACTCAACTGTTAGTTCGTCTGGAATCAGAATTAGATCAGTTTTCTCTGTTTCTGTTCTGTGCTCAAGTTTCAAAAGGTGTTTGCAAGTAACTTGGGGTTCGTTTGCAATTTGTTATTGGTGTTTCTCAGTGTTGATTGGTTTTTCTGGAATTTCTGGGCTAAATTTCAAGTATATGTGGTCTATTCACGTCATCTATAGCTGATTTCCTGGTTTTATTTTGCTGTGAACTCCTCCTGGATCATTGATCTCATTTTTCTGGGCTGTTATCTGATCCTTGCTTGCTGCTGCTGCTGATACTCTTCTTCTTCTTATTGTATTTCGACATCCAGGTACACAATTGCGTCCTTGATTGACTGTAAGCTGAAAATGTGCAGAAGTAAATTTATATGAAGAATTGAAGCCTAGTTCTGATTTAGCTTTGCTCATGACTTGCGCCTTTAAACATTTCATTCATTGATATTATGTAAATCTATGCTAGCTTTGTATAATTGGACTGTAGAATAAATTTTGGTAACTGGATTGTGTTAATTCAGAACTCGATTTAAGTAGTGAAACTAGGCTATAATGGACTGTACTGGACTGTTAGATTAAGGATCTGATTATGTTTCTTCTAATTAGTAGTTTTAATATAGTGTAGTTGGATCTCCATGTTAATTGAAGATGATCACGTTTAGCAGGTTTATCATTAATTTGAAGTTCAGTTCAGTTTAGTAGTGTTAATATCACAGTTTGGGCGGACACAACTGGGTTAAAATTAGATTGAATTGGGAACAGTAATTCGCTTTAATTCAGCAACCCAATATCTCATTCAAAATCAGAGGATCACGCTTTGGTACAATTTGGTTTATTTCGGATGGTTTAACTAGGAAAAATCATAATTCAGGTGGGATGACTTTTCGATTTGTGTTGCTTTGGGCATATTACTGAATTGAAGTCTCCAAACATGCTTGGGCTATGAAGTTAGGCCCAAATTATTATTGAAGTCTGACCGTAGCCGTGGGGGTTCGAAATGATGTCTTTTGTGAAGTTTGGCTCACGCCCACCTCGTGAATGCGGATCTCCGCTTGGGCTTGGTGGTAATTTGTTGTAAGGCCCCCTAATTTTACCTTTTGGTGACTTATTGAATTAGTGGGGCCTCTTGCTAAACCCCGACCATTTTCTAAAACTAAGTTCATGGACCCAAATGTAATGGTCCTCAAACGAGGCAAACTAATTAGGGCCTTTTCTTTACTTTTCAGAGACAAATACAAATAGAAAATATAGTTCACTTTAGGATATCCTTTAATAAAATGAGACGAGCCTCGCCAAACAAAACGCACAAATTGCGGGGCCCTCAATAAATATTGTATTAAAATATTTAGATTTCGGGATGGGCCGTTTAGCGAATTTCACGGCCTTCCCCAAAGATAATAACGCGTTAGTCTTTTAGGCGCGTATTTTAATAATTTACCTTCCTAAACTCGGGTGCGCATTTATGTGACCCAAATCCAAATCTCAACGAAGTCGAAATGTGTTAACAATCACGGGTGTGCTGGTGCGCCGTGGTTCGAGAAGCATTTTCACGACGTTGCAATTCTTATGAAAAATAGAAATAAAAGCGGTTTACTATTAAAAGCACATAAGCTAGAACATGCTTTGAAATCAGATAAAATAAAATACAACGGTTGAGCGACCGTGCTAGAACCACGGAACTCGGGAATGCCTAACACCTTCTCTCGGGTTAACAGAATTCCTTACTCGGATTTCTGGTTCGCGGACTGTTAACAGAGTCATAATTTTCTCGGTTCGAGATTTGATCGGTGACTTGGGACACCATTAATCTCCCAAGTGGCGACTCTGAATATTAATAATAAATCCCGTTCCGATTGTCCTTTAATTGGAAAAACTCCTTTACACCCTTGCGGGTGTAGTGAAAAAGGAGGTGTGACAAGATCTACAGCTGGAATAGTCAACAGCTGCTATCAGGTCCTGATACGACCGGATCTGCTCACAAGGTGTAGGGAATAACGTGAGTAAGCCAACTCAGTAAGTAAGCAAATCAAATAAAGGCTGAGAAGTAGTGACAAGCAATAAAACATTTAAAGTTCATATCATGAAATCTCAGTAGTATACAACAGGCTTTTAAAATCAAGGTTGAATCAAATCATCTCTTTTTAACCCAGTTCTAGTAAAAAGAGTAATAAAGACTGAGTTATGAAATTAGTAAGTATAACATGACTGAGTATAGATTTTCAATCAAAAACAGTGAGAGAATAGTAAGAAAAAGGCCCCTAAGGGTCCAAATATTTCTGGCACAAGGCCTAAACATGGCATTCAGCCCAATTCACAGAAATTCTTTCTAACACACATATGTATCATATAGTTTCAACCAAATATGCAACTTTACAATTGCTATGGGACGGAGCAAGTCACAATTCCTAATGGTGCATGCTCACACGCCCGTCACCTAGCATGTGTGTCACCTCTAAATAATAAAACGATAATAAATCTAGGGTTTCATACCCTCAGGACTAGATTTACTATCGTTACTTTCCTCAAACCGATCAAATCTCTACTCCACGATGCTCTTGCCCCTCGACTCGGCCTCCAATCGCTCTATATCTATTCACAACCAGAACAATACCATCAATATGCGCTAATGGAATGAATTCCACAATAAAAACTATCAAACTTAGACACAAATCCCAAAATCCACTCAAGAATGTGATGTCATTCTTGTTTAAAATAAGCCGAATGTCCCTCAAAAGGACGCCGGAAGGCTGTTTTTGCAAGAACAACCACCCTGAGTCATTTTTAAACGGTTAGCAGGCACAGCCTGAAAGGCCGTATCCGCGAAACCGGTTGTTTGTTTAAATTGGAAATTTGAACAGAAATTGTGTCATTTTTCTCTTTTAGGTCAAAATAAGTGATTAAATCACCTTAATAAATGTGCAGGATGAGTACAGCTCAAAATGAACTATTTTCAATCATGCATAAAATCCCTTTGGAGTTACGTCTGTGGTGGAACGATTTAGGCGGAGAAGGGCAAGATGCAGTCAAGAAACATTTGAAAGGGCTTACTGGTTTGCTAGATATTGTGCCGTGGGGAGATATTATCAGAGCATTGGTTACATGTTGGGACCCAACACATAATGTGTTCCATTTTTCGGACTTTGAGCTTACCCCGACATTAGAGGAAATAGCTGGCTACATTGGGAAAGATGAGGTTCCGTTGAGGCACAAATACTTGGTTGCCCCCAGAGTTGTAGCCGTGCACAGATTTCTAGACTCTTTGAAGATAGTCAGAACCGTCCATAACACAGATCTGGCAAATGGCTTTTGTACTCTGAACTTCATATATCATCGATATGGCCATATCGGGGGGTTCAACAATCCAGAAAGCAAGATATGTAGCAAAGGAAATCGCCAGAAGTGGGAGGAGCATAGACGTTTCGCTTTTATGGTGGTTTTCCTGGGGCTTTTAGTATTTCCAAGGAAGGATGGGAACATTGACATAAAAATAGCTGGGTTCGTCAGCATTAATTACTCAAGCCAAAAGTACTGGCCGACATCTTCCGTGCACTTACAGCCTGCAAGGCCGGGGAAGCTTTCTTCGAGGGGTGCAGCCTATTGTTGCAAATGTGGATGATCGAGCATCTGTGTCATCGTCCTCAGTTCTTGAGCTACGGGTCTCCAGAAAAAACATGCATAGAAGAGTTCTACACAAGGATTAAAGGGGTCAAATCGCCAGAAGGAGTCACGGGTTGGACAACATATTTTCAGTCCCTCACTGCTAGCCAAATAGAGTGGACACTGGGATGGTTACCCGTTGATGAAATCGTGTATATGCCGGCAGCCCGACCACATTTCCTTCTGATGGGGCTTAGAAGCATTCAGCCTTACGCCCCGTATTGAGTGTTGAGGCAGCTGGGGAGATGCCAGATAGTACCCAAGGATGATGATCTTAGTTTGCAAGTGGTTGAGATTGGCCCTGATGGCCAATTTCCTGAAGCAATGGTCCGCCAAGTCTGGAGCGAATGTCAATATTTGGCGGCAAATACTTGTGTCCGGGATCGAGCCAAAGGAGAGGTGTCGCCTGATTATCAGGCTTGGTATAGAAGGGACGTTGCATTCGGACGACCGACCAAAAGACCTCACATCCAGGAATTTGTTGAATCATCACAAGAACAGTGGGCTTGGTTAGCTAAAGAAAATGAGTACAGGGCCCGCATAGGAGCATTGGAAAAACAGGTCCAAGACCTCCGATTTGAAAATAGCTTGCAAGCCGCGGCTGACGAAGGGGAGAGAAAACAATTGGCCAAGGAGAATGAAGTCTTACGAGCCCAAATCCAAAAGATGAAGCTAGAGGCCGACAACCCCGTCAGAAGTGCCAAAGATACAAAGCTTATAGCAAATCTAAGGCAAAAGGTGAATGATTACAGTTTTGACCTCGACAAAGCAGAAAAGGAATTAGTTGGGGTCCAGAGGCAATTGGCTAAAAATGCAGAAGAACGGGCTCGCATGGTTAAGCAGTTAAAAGAAGAATATGACAATAAGGTCGCAAGATTAAAGGAAAAGGCCACTGCCGCAGAAAACCGAATGATTAAACAGGCAAAGGACTTCAAAGTCGAGAGAGAACACTGTTACATGGCATTGGCACAGTTAGAAATGGACTTACAGCAACTCCGAAAACAAAGCCAGGCGTTTGAGCAGACTTTGGAGGCTAGGGCCCAGCAGATAGGGCGGTTGCTTCAAGAGAAAGGAAGAATCCGAGAGAGAATCTTAACCGTTGCTCATTCTATTACCCGGAAATGCCAGATGTGCGAGAACATGACCTGTACCACCTTCTTTGCATCAGTAATGATATTTGTGAAGCAGATAATGAATGACTTAGACAGACTCCAAGGGGAACTTGCATATAGGCCCGCGGCGAGACCGAACGATGTCCCGCGGGCACCGGGAGCTTTAACGTATTCATGATTGTCTTTGAGTCTGCTAGAGTTTACCTTTTGAGTCTGTATTTCCTTTTTTTTTGGAGTTAGGTCATTTGGGTTTGTATTTCGTTTACCAGAGTCTGTATTTCCTTTTTGTTAAAAGATAGTCAGTAAATTGAGTCTGTATTTTGTTTGAATTAGAATAGGGATGATGGGGTTCTCAGAGTCTGTTAGTTGTTTTGAGTCATTGTAATAGACAAATTTGCTATCAATAAAATTGAAATTGCCAAAAATATCCTGCTCCTACTTTACAGTTATTTTTCACGAACTACGCTTGGTCTGATTCACGCGGGGTCGTGATACGTAGGCAATCTCCATAGGATTCGACCATTTCTAAATAATAAAAGGGAAAACTAAAAAGGAATGATACAAATAGGGGAAAACCAAAGGAAAGAGAATCCAAAAGAGGGAGAGAAAAACAAAGTGAAAAGGGAAAGATAAGAGTAGGAACTAATCGGCAAGAGAAAGAAATGAAAAGCCGGGATGACGCATGTGATTGAAATAATAGCAACGTTTGACTGCTTAGGTGCATCCACCCATCAATGTGCGGTTATCTATGTGTTAATGCCCTAACCGCTAACAAGTTGTTGTTGATGAGTTCAGGCAGGTGTTAAGCTGACTGGCATTCTGGCAACCCACCCTTACAATACCCGCTCCAAAGACAAGTCAAAAATGACCAATCAAGATCTAGATGCAAGCATTGTTGACCCATCCAGAGAGGAGGAGGCAATGGACGTGAATACAATGAGGGAGGAGATGTATAAATTAAAGCAGCAGATGGCCGAAATGTACCAGTCCTGGTCGAAGGGACATCCACCACCAGTCTATCCTGCCAATCCCAATTACCTCCCACCACCAGCTCAACACCAAGATCCTCCCACAGTGAACTCATATCCTGCTCTCCCTACTCACCAGCAATATTATGGAACCACCTCTCAGACACCACCGCCACCACCTCCCAAGCAAGTTCCATGTCCCCCACCACCAATTGCTCCAGTATTCGTGGCTCCTCCACCCACCGCATTACACAGATCCTCTAGTGAACCTCTGTTCCAAACCCATGAAAACCACTAT
>NW_017670580.1:546774-567171 GCF_001879085.1 Nicotiana attenuata | reverse complement strand
TCTATGCAAACGCGGGACATACTTTGCGATCGCGGAGAACAAATGCTACTGCCAATGAAATACACTACCCGTTCGGGATACTTGCCATGCGAACGAGATGAAGGGTTGTGACGCCAGAAATCAGCAGAACACAGCAGTGCCAAAATGAAGGAGAATAGACCGAAATCAATCCGAAACACGCCTGAGCCTCTCAGGACCACGTCCGAACATCCCTACAAGTTCCATAACATAATACGAACCTACTCGAGGCCTCAAAACAAGCATAACAACATCGAGACGTTGAATCACACCTCAATTCAAACTTGATGAACTTTGAACTTTTCAACTTCCATAACTCATGCCGAAACATAGCAAATCAACCCGAAATGAACCCAAATTTTGCACACAAGTCCTAAATGACATAAAGGAGCTTTCCCAATTCCCAGAACCACAATCCGAATCCGATATAAAAAGTCCACTCCCGGTCAAACTTTTAAAAAAACTAACTTTTTGCCATTTCAAGCCAAATACAACTATGGACCTCCAAATCACGATCCAGAGATGCTCCTAAACTCCAAAATCACCCAACGGAGCTAACGGAATCATCAAAACACAAATCCAAGGTCAAATACAAAAAAGTCAAACTGGTCAACCCTTTCAATTTAAAGCTTCCTAGTTAAGAATCATTTTCCAAATCAATTCCGAATGACCTGAAAACCAAAAAGCGACGATTCAATATAAGGTATAATACATCATCGGAGCTGCTCATGCCCTCAAATCACTGAGCAAAGTGTAAAATGCCTAAAACAACCGGGTCACGGTCGTTACAATTTATTTTTCTTTTTAGAAAAAAGAAAGAAGAGAAATTCAAAAATAGCTAAGATTTATATGTGGTAATTGAAAAATAGTCATAGTTTCAAAAGTAATCGAAATTTAGCTACTTTTCATGTAGAAGATAAATCTGAACGGAAAACACTGTTTCAAAATCCAGAAAATATTCCGAGATAATATACTGGAGTTCGAATCTTTTTACATGTGAACTTCCAGCATAATATACTGAGTTCCAGCATAATATGCTGATGTTCATACACAGTTCCTCCAAGATCTCCAATATGTTATGACTTGAACCTTCCGTGTGCAGGAAGTTCATACCTAGGTTCTCCAATCTCCAGTATATATACTGGAACTTTTCGTGTGCTTGAGTTCCAGCATAATATGCTGAAAAAGTTTATACACATGTGCACCAAATCTACAGATATTATGTATGGAACTTCCGTCTTGCAACAATATAGTGACTATTTTTCAATGACTTTGTAAATGCTGCTATTTATGATTACCAATAAAACTGACTAACTCGTGCTATTTCTCAAAAAAATGTACCTATAAAATATTAGATTTGTTTAAGTGAGCTTAATGGGCTACTAGTTAGGAAGTGCTCAGGGCAAAAGAATTATTTGAAAAGAAGAGTTACATTAGCCGAAAGTAAAGACAAAGTTTGGAGTAGTGGTGTTTTACAAGACAAATTGGAAAAGAAAAAGAGAGTATATGAAGAAAATACTAGGGTGTTTAAACCGAATTGAAAAACTGTATCAAACCGAAAAGTCAAATCGAACCGATTGAAAATCGATTGAAAACCCTGGTTAAGTTTGGTTTGATTTGGTTTGGTATTAAGTAAAATTTTTTGATCTAAATCAATATATATATATATATATATATATATATATATATATAATTTTTATATATACTTTTAAAACTTTATATACATTTTCTTTAAAAAAAATATCTGGAAATATTTGTGATCCTATCATGGGATATAATATTTAATAGAATTATAAAGTGCATATACTTTTATTTACTTTAAACAACGGTTAATTCTAACTTGTATCATCACATTCTTATCAAAGGTTATTGGAATGCATCAATTTCTTTGTTCTTCCATATTCATAGTCAATATCTATTAAAATCTTATATCTTTTTCGAATTTGAAATAGTATTTTATTCATAATATTTAAACTAAATAGAACATGTCATTATTTAGGTTTCATATTAATTTCTATATTTAATTACTAAAATTCGGTTAAGCTTGAAAGTGTACATATTACTGCATGTTGTTTTGTTCGCTTCATTTATCTTATTTCCCTGTTATTGCTATTTGATGTTACTTTTTCTTTTTTTGGATTCTCTGTGACGTCCCAAAATACCCCCCTAGACGTGACTGGCACCCAGCTAACACCACTCGCTAGGCGAACCAATTCCTGTACTCTTAACCTTTTCTATAAGCATTGAGAGAAACACGTACAAGTCCAAATGCATTAAATATCACTAACTACGAAGTAATTATCCAACTAAAACCATAATTTATATATAAATTCTAATGAGCACTCAAATAATGAATCTCTAACCCAAATTTCATACTAAGATCATGGAGCATCTAATAGAATAATAGAAGTTTGACTGACGGGCATGCAAACCCGAAAGAAATAATAAACATAAGATAGGTAGAGATGAAATAGCGGCCTCCACGAACAATGTGGCGGCTCACCTCAGCAACAGAATCCACTCAACGAACTCGTTAGCTACTAGCCTCGTCCTCAGCAACAGTATCTGCAAGGACATGCAGGTAAGGAGTGAGTTATACGTAAATATAATCCAGTAAGATCCTTGATCCGCCACTTTGAATACCCCTGGAACAAGTGTTAGAAAATACAAACATACAACAAGCACGGAAATAATATGCATAGAAATTGTTTCACCATATAATTATTTTACGAGGTCCAAACAATTATTCAACAACAGTACTATTTATATCTCAACACATTCTATTCTAAGGACTTGTCATTAACGGCAGTACACAAAATTATCCAAAGACCCGAATGAGTCTACAACAGCATACATAATGCTCCAAATCTATCACGGCGGCATACACAGTTCCCCAAATATGTTACGGCGGCATACACAATGCCCCAAATATAATACGGCGGCATATACAATGCCGCAAATCTATCATGGCGGCATACACAATGCCCCAAATCTATCACAGCGGCATACACAATGCTCCAAATCTATCACGGCGACATACACAATGCCCCAAATATATTACGGCGGCATACACAATGTCCCAAATATACTACGACGGCATACACAATGCCACAAAATCTATCACAACGGCATACACAATGCCCCAAATATTTTACAACGGCATAAACAATGCCTCAAATATATTACGGAGGCATACACAATGTCCCAAATCTATCACGACAGCATACACAATGCCCCAAATATGTTACTGTGGCATACATAATGCCCCAAATATATTATGGTGGCAAACACAATGCCCCAAATATTTTACGGAGGCATACACAATGCCCCAACGCCATAACACAATGCTACGCCACACCACACCACACCACAAAGTACTTATTAAATAAGTTTAGATTTTTACAAAATAATACATATTTGCGGCTGGTCAAAGACCAACGATTATGCCAAGTGCACGCTTGTCCCAACACATGGACCGAGCAGAGAAAACATATTTTCAAAGCGGGTTATAGAAAAGCATGTATCAAAGCTTAAAGTCTCACTTACCTCACTAACAGAAAGTTCTCCAACCTACAATGCCTAGAACACCAACCAAGCGGCCTCAATCTGTGTATGAATTCCTCCACCAAAGCATTCCAACTATGATCGCCGCCAACAAATCCTCTCATATTTTGCTTCTTTCTTTCATCTTATTTTTTCTTTTTACGCTATAGCCCTATTTTATTTCGTTTTAATTTTTTTTCCTTATTATCTTTAACCCTTAGCGTAACGACCCATTTTGAGTGAATTAGCCTCGACTCCCTATATACTGTTTCCCCCTATTATTTTCTGCTTAGGTGACTTGCCGGGAGGTTGTTGTTGTGGTTTCGGGGAGTTTTGGGACACTTAGTCCCTAAAATGGAAGCTTAATTCTTAGGATTTTGACTGTAGTTGGAACTGTGTGAAGACGACTCCGGAATGAAGTTTCGCCGATTTTTTGTTAGCTCCGTTGGGTGATTTTGAACTTAGGAGCGTGTCCGGATGGTGAATTGGAGGTCTATAGCAGAATTAGGCTTTAAGTGGCGAAAGTTGAATTTTTGGAGATTTTGACCAGAAGTGGACTTTTTGGATATCGGGGTCGGATTCCGATTCCGAAAATTGTAGTAGGTCCGTAATGTTGAAACTTGTGTGCAAAATTTGAGGTCAATCGGAGATGGTTTGATAGGTTTCGACATCGAAATTTGAAGTTTCAAGTTCATTAATTTTGAATTGGAGGGTGATTCGTGTTTTTGTGGTTGTTTGATGTGTTTTGAGGGCTCGACTAAGTTCGTATGGTGTTTTAGGACTGGTAGGTATGTTTGGTTGAGGTTTCGGGGGCCTCGGGTTGATTTCGGGTGGTTAACGGACCAGTTTTTGACTTGTTGGGTTGCAGAAAAATCTGGTGCCTAGTTACTGGTTTCCTTGTTCGCGTTCGCGAGGGGTGTTCCTTGTTCGCGAAGAGGAGCTGGATCCAGGAGGGGATTTATGCTTTGCGTTCGCGAAGTGGGAGCTGATGACATCCAAAATCCACTACTAAAAAGTAAATGGACAAGGCCGCATGCAATATAATTTACCTAACTATGAGTCGGGGTTGAATTCCACAGAGAACAATATGTAGGCGATTAGGAGTGTAAAAGAATTATTACTTATTAGGCGATGCCAAACACTTAGAATGGTTTTTGAGAAAATATTTATAACTAAATCCAAAAATGTAAACTAACCTAGAAAGCAAGTAAAATGATCAATGACTACATGTATGGATACATGGCGAATTACACTCAAGTAACGATCCAATGTATTTTACGATTTTACAAATATGAGCGAGTTTATGTTAATTAGCCTCTGGTAATAATTCTATATTAGATTCTTCCAAAGACTAACAAGACTTCCTAATTGAATTATCCCTAAAACAATTAAGAGATTAAGCACACCCGATTATGGCTACAAGTAGTTCAATCCTATCCCTAGGTAGAATCTATAAAATGAGGGTTAAACCTCAAGTTTTTGTTAAATTAATCTTTCCCAAAATTAATTCGAAGTTAATGGGCGAGTCCTAGGGTTAGCTAATCCCTTTGAAAATATTAAAGAACAAGAATAATTAAAGTAACAATAACTCACTTCAGAACAAATAAAAATTGTTCAATACATAAGCACAAAAAGATATTTAATCCACACTTTAAACATGAATATTTCCAAAAGCAAGCTTCAAGTGTTGAAATAAATACCATACTTAGATATTCAATACAAGCAAGAAAATGAAGAAATGAATATAAATGGGTAAGAAATTCTCAACCAAAAGCTTCAAATCTGCAAGACCCAAGTGTGTGTGCAAGAACCCTAGCTTCTAAATTTGTTCTCTCTAGTCTTAGGACTGAAAAATAAGCCAAAGATATGCCAAAGATCTGCTAGGTCGTATATTTGTGGGTTTGGAATTAAGGAGAAGTGAATTTTCAAGTCTGCCCAGGTCTGAAGCCCGTTGACCGCACCTGCTGAAGGATCCTCGCAGGTGCGGCTCTGCAAAAGTGGACCTTCATTTGCAGATGCGTAAACTCATGAGATTGCCCACTCCGCAGATCCGAACATGTTCACGCAAATGTGTCCCAACAGATGCGGATAATTCATCGCAGATGCGAGCCTGTGTCCCTTCTCCGCAGATGCGGACCAAATAGTTGCACCAGCGACTCCACAGACGCGGATTCTTACCGCAGATGCGGTCCTAGTGCATTGTAGCTCATCTCCGAAGATGCGGCCTCCCACCTCGCATATGCGAGATTGCATATGCGGATAGTGTTCTGCAGATGCGGAATAACTGAAGGATATTGCACTTTTTGTATTCTCTTTTGCTCAATTCCACTTCAATTGAATTCAAATCACTTCATGGTATCATTTACTTGAAAATCTAGCAATGCACACCATAAATCACCTCATTTTATAATTTAAGGACACAAAAACTAAAGAAAAGAGACTAGAATGAGTGGTAAAATCACCACTCATCAACACCCCCAACTTAAAGCTTTTTCTTGTCCTCAAGCAAATCAAAACCAACAATTCATTGAGGTTCTACTTTTTAAAACACAAGTGGTATTGCTATCATTGACAAATCACATTCTCCAATTCAACACCATTCTTATGGATTTGATTGGTACTAATAATTAGGCTCAAGCATGTGAATTTTAACCAAATAACTCCCTCATTTAGAAACAACTTCAAGAAATGCAAAGAAATTTCAAAATGATCAAGTGACAACAAAAAGCCTCAAGAAGTGACTCAAAAGCACTAGTCTACTACGTATGCTCAATTTACTCATTTTCGGATACATCAATATCAACAATCCATCCTAATTCATGTTCCCTCACAAGAAAGAAAGTCCGAAAATTGCCATATTTACAATAACAACAAAAGGGGAAAATGCACAAAGACACTCACTCTCAACAATGAATTTCAAGTGTTACAAAATATCATGCCATAAGCTTGCCCTTATTTTAGTTCGCCGCGTATTCAAGAACATTCGGTTGGAGATCCCATAAGGACTTTTTAAGCTTGTAATATAGGTTTAGGGGAGGGTCGGATAAGCATTTGGGATACAAGTGACTACACCCTCCTTGAACACTATTCACATTTGACTTTATTTTTGCACTTTGCTTCTTTTTAAACCACATAGCCCTTATTGGCATCTAGTTACCAACATAGAACTACCTTAAAGTACCTCTCTAATTTTCTCAAGACTCCATATTTATATATATACATATTTTTCTCTTTTTTATTTTATTTTATATATAATAATTTTTTTATATAATTATTTTCTTTTGGAGCTTGAGTGACTTCATATGAACAACTTTGAGGTATATGTTTCTACCCTCAATGTACAACCTTACCAATTGCCAACTTGACACCAACACCCCCAACATAGGCTTTTAGCCTCATTCTCAATATTCAAGGAAGGACGGGTTCAAAAGAAGGAATTATTTCACAAAAGGATAAAGGTTTGTAATGAGGTGGCCAAAGAAAAGGCTAAAGGCTCAAATGGGGTAAACTAGTGATAGTATTTATGCAATGGTAGGATTGAAAGGATAAAGAGAATTTTTCAAATATCACAAAGAATGCCTAAGGTCATCCCTCCAACCAAACATAATTAACATTAGCATTGAAAGACCAACCGGGCAAGTTCTAGATGATAGAAGTAAACACATGAATTATTTATAATAAAAACTAACACAATGGCACATGAATTAATCAAGACGGATCAATTTTACTTCTTAATAAGAGCATCTAGAGTAATATCATGCCAACTAGTGGGCAAATAGTCACCAAAAGAGCCAAAAAGTTATCATAAAAATTATTCTTCCCCATGCACTTACTTTTTCAATTTAAAACCAAAATTTGGAGGGGTATTCTTAATTCACATTTCACATACAAGAGACTAATTTTATTAGTACCAACTAATCCAAAAGTCTCCACATGACAAAACAAGACTAATTCCCTTAAGAAAGTCGTCACGCCATCCAACATAGGGAAAAGTCACCCGGGTCAACACAAAAATGTTCCTCGAGAAAGAACCGTAGCATAAAGAAAACCCAAGGAAATACTACTAACGAAAATAAATAACAAAAGCAACTAATACTAAAGGAGCAAAAATAACATAAACTAAAAACTACTAAAGAATTAATAAAGAAAGAAAAATAAAATAGAATAACAAAAGTGACTAATATGCACATATGTAACCAATCACAGGGTACGCTCAACTAGAGCACATGATAAGCAATAGTGAAACAAGCCCGGCGAGGGCACACAATATCCATACAACAAAATAAGCCCGACAAGGGCACAAGTCAAGCATCAATATATAACAAAGTGTACTCCCTAAAGCCACCCCCAACTTAAAATATTGCAGTGTCCTCACTGCACAATATCAAAATGAAATAAAAGTAGTTTGAGGGTCTCCCTGAGGTCTGCATTAGACTAGCAGACTGCGGGAGGAAGGCTAGTCACTACCGTGAAGAAGTGAAGAACTCTCGCCCTCATCATAATCTGTATCATCAGCATCATCGCTATCAGCATTTGACATGAAGGAATACTCCTCGCTATCATCATCATCCCCAACTAGTATCTTCCTGTCCGGCTGCCCCCATTTGAAGATGGCCTTAATGCCTCTCCACATCTTGATCATAAACTTGCTCTTCTTCTTATTCTTTACCTTTTCCTTTTGGAAGTCTAACTGAAGATCTACATGTGCCTTGGCCAAGTTGCCATAGGCTGCCTCGAGCCTGTCAACAATAGCTGCCATCCTGTCATGAGACTCTACCTACTTTTTATGTGAATCTAGGTAGGCCTTCATTTCTTCCCTGGTGAAGTAAGCGGTCATAGGCTAGGAGGATGAGGGCCCACTAGGGAGCTGTGGCACTAAGTCACGAATGGATGCAAGCTAGGAGTTTAGCACCCCAAAATGGTCCCTCAGGCACAGTTGCCTGCGAGGATGACTTTGGTCCAGCAACAGTAGCGGTGACTTTCCTCTTCTTGCTCTTTACTGCACTACCCTCGCCCGTTACACTCAACAGATGAAAGGGTTTGTCGGCGGGTAACCAACGATTGGTGCTACGCACCTCAACCTCTTCTTGCCTGTACAACTCTGTGATCAGTGAAGGAAACATCAACCCAGCGTTGTCGTCTAGCAAATACTCTCTCATCTCCCTAAGGATATAGCGACCAACATTCACAGGAATGCCGTCTAGAATGCATGCAACGATCAAGGCTCTGGTGTATGAGACATCTGAATCATTTCCACAGGGTGATACCCTGTTGCAGAGGATGAAGAGCCACATTTTGGCTTCAGCTATGAAGTCGATCGACTTCATACCTTTCTCTTGTTGGCCCATTTTTCTCTCATGCTTGCGGGATGGAGTGTAGAAACAAGCCATTCTCGATTGTCACAATGATTCTCTTCTCGCACTGGCTCAAGTGGGTAGTTAGGAAGCCCGATAATGTCATTAATCTGCATAGTCCCAAACCTTATTGTTTTGGCTCTAATGGTGAGTTGTGGGTCGGTGAAGTTTGTACGCTTAAGGTTAGCGTAAAATTCACGTACCCACTCCTCATTGCCTTTGCACGGAGTAGGCATAAAGCACGACCGGCCGGAGGCTTGAACACGGCCATAGAATTCTGGGAGTAGCTCGACCAATTTATCCTCGGCGATCCCTTTTTCAAGCACAATTCTTTTTGTGAGAAGATTGTCATAGTATCGGCGATGAAAATCGGCAGACATGAAGCATGCATTATCAAATAGTTCCTCATCAGCCTCCTCCTCAATTTCATGATTAAGCGGAGCATTTTCGTTCATGCTCGGGTCCATTTTAGCTTAAAGTACCTCCAAAAAATCAAAACAATGTTAGTTAGGCAGAAAAATTATGCTAAGCAATTTAAAATAATGAAATTAGGCCAAAGAATCAAGTTGTACGGGCCCGGAAAGCTCCAGATGCAAAGCTACTGGAATTGGGGATCCTGCCCAGTTTTCGCACTTGTAGAAAGACCATCGCAGGTGCGGTCCCGCTTCTGCGGGTTTTTATTCGCTTCTGCGATTTTGCCCATCTCACCACAGTTCGCACCTGCGAACAGTCAACGCAGGTGCGAGGCCACATCTGCGGCACTTTTTCCGCTTCCACGGTATTCATCAAAGGGTTCAAACACCCAAATATTTTTTTGACTCTTTTCACTTCTAGCATGAGTTTTAGCACCTAATTTATACTCAAGACTTCTAAATTAGTGCACTACATGAATCTATGACTCTATTAAGACTGATGTTGTGGTACTTAGAACACAATTTTCTTTTGGACAATTCGTCGAACACTTTGCAAGCAGTGAAAAATTTATGCTTCTTCACACAAATTGGGTACTCAGATTTGCCCCAAAATTATTGTTCAACAATCAACAACACACACTACATACTCTCAACCAATATAACTCACCCTAATATCAACCCTAATCAAGAGTGGGAAAAGAAAACGTGGCTGTGGGAGGGGGAAGACTGTGAAGAAGATGAAGAAATAGAAAATTAAAAATAAAACAGCTGAGAGAGAGAGAGAGTGGTGATGAGTACCTGATTGTCTTGTGCAAAAGCAGTAGAAATCAAGAGCAATGGAGAATTTGAATATGTAGAGATGGAGGAGTATGAGTTTTGGGAAAGAAAGGTTAGAGTATACCTGATGAAATGAGGGCTTGGTTCATTAAACTTGCCCGATTTTTCGCACTTGCGGTAAAAGAATCGCTTATGCTAGAATTTTATCGCACCTGCAAGCTGCGCATCTGCGCCTGGAAACCTGCTTCTGCATGAGTGCACCTGCGTGATTGTGTCCGCAGGTGCGGTTGCACCAAACTTCAGCTGGATTGATCTAGGCAGCCACTGTTTTTGGCTTTTTCCAACACTTCAAACCCCTTAATTCAACTCCAAAAAATCTGAAACTTTGCAGATTAGTCAAAAATAACATAATAAACTATTCTAAAAAAGAAAATTTCAAAAATGACCAAAAATTTTGAAAATGATGGGTTGCCTCCCACCAAGCGCCGCATTTAACGTCGTGGCACGACACAGATCAACTTTACCACTTTTCTCGCCACTTGGACGATATGAATTGGGATCCTAACTTGGAATCAAGCTTGTGACCACGAGCGTCTGGGGGTGGTAAGTAGATGATCTGACCAAGCATTAATTTCTTCATTTTGCACTTCTTGTCTTTCATGTGAGGAATGTCATTTTGCCTTCTTGTTCCCTCACATTGTAAGATGTATGGCCTTTGTCTTTCCTCCTTGCAATCCCTCATTGACTCGTGTAGTTCAATTCACATATCACCACACAATTCCAATGTTGAGAAATGCTTGGAAGTGACATTAAACCTCCAAATTGCAATTCTTCCCGGATTTTGACATCTTCTTTTTCCCACGGACTAGAGTCAATCTCAACCATCTTTTCAATTACACCGGTTGACTCTAATTCCATATTTTTCTTGGCATCACTAACAAGCATGGAGTCGGTTGGAGGATGTTCAATTCTTGATTCCTCAAAATAAATCTCACTTTCTTCCTCGAAGTCGGACTCTTCTTGACTTCTTTCAACACACTCAAGTTGGTGGGCGTAGTGAGCCTCAACCAATATTTTCATTTGATCTTCCAAAGTGCGGATATCGTTCATCATTTTGAGTCAAGACTTGCTTCAAGTCTTCGAGGGCAAAGTTGTGCTTCTCCTCATTTTGAAGAATGGCCTCCAACATGAGCATCATTTTCTCATTCTGAGCATTTGAGAGTTCTTCTTGATTTTGATCAAATGCCAAAGAAGGATTTTCGGCTTCAACCTCTAAGGAAGGTTCTTGGCTATCATTCACTTCCGAGGATTTTTTGACCTCTAAAGCTTCAAGCATTTCTCCCATTTGTAAGTTCAACCTTTCCAGTGCCTAATCATTTTGGAGACTATTTTCCAAAAGCTCCTCCAAGGCACTTTGCTCATTGTTTCCTTCTTCAAGTAAACATTCTAACATGAGCTTGAACTCTCCATTTTGACCATGCTCAATTTCTTCCACCTCTCTATCCCTATAATTTTCATCACAAAAAGTAGAATCATCATAGCGGGGGCTTGGGGAAGGGAAGTACAAATAAGCACAATACTCCCAATGACCATTTAGACGACCACACTTATCACAAATACTCCACTCTTGGGTTTGAGATTGTGCGCACAATCCGACCCGGGGAGAATTTAAATAATTTTGCCACGAGTGTGGTCCTCCACAATAAGGAGAAGGGTCATCAAAGTATGAACAACTAACATCCGACCAATTTTCATTACATGATGCCATTTTTAAAAACTAAGAAAATAAACAAGAAACAAACAAGAAAAATAGACCAAGGTAAGAAAGATAATTACACAAATATTCACAAGTTTGGACCAAAGCACTTACGCTTATTTCTCAAACAACCTAAATATGCCAAATTGTTCCCCGGCAACGACGCCAATTTTGGTGACGTCCAAATACACTACTAAAAGGTAAATGGACACGGTCACATGCAATACAATTTACCCAATTTTGAGTCGGGGTCGAATCCCGCGGAGAACAATATGTAGGAGAGTGTAAGAGAATTATCACTTATTATGTAATGCCAAACACTTAGAATAGGTTTTTAGAAAATATTTATAACTAAATGCTAAAATGTAAACTAACTTAGAAAGCAAGTAAAATAATCAATGACTACAAGTATGGATACATGGGGAATTACACTCAAGCAACAATGCAATGTATTTCCCGATTTTACAAATATTAGCGAGTTTATGTTAATTAGTCTCGGGTAATAATTCTATATTAGCTTCTTCCAAAGACTAACAAGACTTCCTAATTGAATTATCCCTAAAACAATTAAGAGATTAAGCACACCCGATTATGACTACAAGTAGTTCAATCCTATCCCTAGGTAGAATCTATAAAATGAGGGTTAAAGCCTCAAGTTCTTGTTAATTAATCTTTCCCAACCCCAAATAATCTTTACCAAAATTAATTCGAAGTTAATGGGCAAGTCCTAGGGTTAGCTAATACCTTTAAAAACGTTAAAGTACAAGAATAATTAAATTAACAATAACTCAGTTTATAATAAATAAAAATCGTTCTATACATAAGCACAACCAGATATTTAATCCACACTTTAAACATGAATATTTCCGTAAACAAGATTCATATGATGAAATAAATACTACACACTTAGATATTCAATATAAAGCAAGAAAATGAAGAAATGAACATAAATAGGTAAGAAATTCCCAATCAAAAGCTTCAAATCTTCAAGACCCAAGTGTGCGTGCAAGAACCCTAGCTTCCAAATTTGTTCTCTAGTCTTAGGACTGAAGAATAAGCCAAAGATATGCCAAAGATCTGCTAGCGTATTTGTGGGTTTGGAATTGAGGAGAAGTGAATTTCCAAGTCTGCCTAAGTTTGAAGCCTGTTGACCGCACCTGCGGATGGATCCTCGTAGGTGCGGCTCTGCAAAAGCGGACCTTCACTCGTAGATGCGTAAACTCAAGAGATTGCCCACTCCGTAGATGTGGACACTTTCACGAAATTACATCTCCGCATATGCAAATAATTCATCACAGATGCGAGCCTATGTGGAATTCCCGTCTCCGCAGATGAGGACCAAATATTCGCACCAGCGACTCCACAGGCGCGGATTCTTACCGCAGATGCGGTCCCTGTGCATTGTCGGTCATCTCGCCAGATACGGTCTTCCACCACACAAATGCGAGGTCGCATATGCGGACAGTGTTCCGCAGATGCGGAATAACTGAAGGATTTTGCACGTTTTGTTTTCTTTCGTGATCAATTCCACTTTAATTAAATTCAAATCACTTCACGACATCATTTACCTGAAAATCTAGCAGTGCATACCATAAATCACCTCATTTTATAATTAAAGGACACAAAAACTAAAGTAAAGAGACTAGAATAAGTGGTAAAATCACCACTCATCAGGTGCCGCGTTCGCGAAGGTTTGTTCAGTGGTTCATCGCGAATCCATGAGGGGTATCGTGTTAGCATAGATGAAGTTGAGCAGCTGGGACCCCAGGGCATTTGTTCTACGCGCTCGCATAGTAGGTGTCATGTTCGCGAAGAAGTAGGCAGTGAAAGCTTCGCGTTCGCGAGAGGTCACTTGCGTTCGCGAAAGAGAAGCTTGGTTAGTAAAATATTTGTTTAACGCGAACGCGAGAGTGAGGCCGTGTTGGCGAAGAAGGACTTGCCTGGGCAGAATATAAGATTTCAAAATCGAGGGTTTAGCCATTTTTATCAAAACTTGAGTTAGATAGCTCGGATTTGGACGAGATTTTGAGGGATTTTCAGAGGCATCGATTGGGTTATGATTCTACATTTGATTTTGGTTATATCTCACTAATCTATCACTAATTCCATCCTTTATTTTCGGATTTGGGGTGAAAATTTTAGATAAAATGGGAGAAGTTCTTCAACTAAGATTTTGGGTTTTGAGTGGGATTTTGATATCGGATTTGGATAATTTTGGTACGAGTGAACTCGTGAGTGAATGGGTGTTCATATTTTGTGACTTTACCCGATTCTGAGACGTAGGCCCGGGTTGATTTTTTGTGGTGGTTTTCTAAATTCTTGCTTAAGCTTTGATTTCATTAATTAGATTAGTTCCTTATAGTTATATTTGTGGTATGTAATTTATATTTGGCTAGATTTGGGCCATTCGGAGTCGGATATTCGTTGAAAAGGCATTGTTACCAATTGATTGAGCTTGGTTCGAGGTAAGTGGCTTGCCTAACCTTGTGTGGGGGAACTCCCCTTAGGATTTGGTACTCTTGTGATTTGTGAGCACTGTGTACATGAGGCGACGAGTGCGTACAAGGGCTATTTGTTGTAAAACCCAACTTTTACTGAATAGTAACATGTTTCACCTTAATTGAGTTATAATAACATGTGTAGTTATCATGTTTAGCCTAGAATAGCATGTCTACGTGTCTTAAATGCTTATCTGAACTCTGTGCAGCATGCTTAGTGGATTTCCTGCTCTTCCTTGACTTTACTTAGTCTAAACTATAGGATTTTGTGCTGTAACTTATTTCCACTGTTTTAAGATGCGTATTTAATTTGGGACTATGGGACAGTATCCTGGGAGATCCCCTTACATATATGCTTTGGGACTACGGGCGGTATCCCGGGAGATCCCCTTGCACACTTACTTTTGAGACTACGAGGTGGTATGTCGGGAGTTCTCCTGTACATTAACTTTTGGGACTACGAGACGGTATCTCGGGAGATCCCCCGCTATTTATCCTTTCGTGTTGAACTGTTACTTCTCTATGGATTTCCTTTTTGTTAAATTCCTGTCTCTATGGTATCAGAGCTATAGGTTCACATGTGTCGTGAGTTACAAGCAGGTTTAGTAGAGTCTCGCGGATTGGTACGGAGACGTCTGTACTTATCTTCGGGAGGCTATGGAACTATTAGGAAAATTTCACTTCTTTGATTCCTTATCGTGCGGAATTGTTGACTTCAGAATTCTTAACTTCTGTCTTCTTTTCTCTCACAGATGGTGAGGACACGTACATGCAAATCTGATGACCAGGCACCCGCGGCCCCTGCTAGAGCCACCAGAGTTCGGGACCGGGGTAGAGGCCGAGGACGTCTACGTGGTGCAACTAGAGCACCCGCACGAGTTGCTGCAGAGGAGCTACCAGTAGCTCCAGCCGGAGTGCAGGCACCTGAGACGCTTGTTACTACACCAGCTCTTTAGGAGACCCTTGCACAGTTCCTAAGCATGTTTAGCACCTTGACTCAGGCTAGATTGATTTGACTGTCTCCTTCCACATCTCAGGTCGGTGGAGGAGCATAGAATCCTGCCGCCTATACCCTAGAGCAGCGGGTTCAGGTCGACCAGGTTCCAGAGATCATACCGATGCAGTCAGCAGCTCCAATTTGGTCTGAGGGTAGGGCAACAACTTCTGAGGAGGAGCAACTCAATCTTGAGAGGTACAAGAAGTACCACCCTCCTACTTTCAGTGGATTGACGACAGATGATGTTCGGGGTTTTCTGGAAGAGTGTCGTCGTATACTCCATACTTTGGGTGTAGTGGAGTCGAGTGGGGTTTCTTTTACTACATTCCAGCTTCGAGGAGCAACCTATCACTGGTGGCATGCTAATGAGTTGGGTAGTTCGGCTGAGGCAGCTTTACTTACATGGACTCAGTTCTCGGACATGTTCTTGAGGGAGTATGTTCCTCAGAGTCTCAGAGACGCATGACGCGCGTAGTTTGAGCAGTTGCACCAGGGTGCTATGACTGTATGAGAGTATGCAGTTCGCTTCAGTAATTTGGCCTGACATGCACTAGCCTTGGTTGCTACAGTTAGAGAGAGGGTTTGTCAGTTTATTGAGGGACTCCATCCCAGCATCAGGATTAGCTTAGCCCAGGAGTTGGAGATGTATGTTTCCTACTAGCAGGTTGTGGATATTGCTAGGAGAGTGGAGGACATGCTTGCTCGGGACAGAGAGGAGAGAGAGGCCAAGAGGTCTCTAGAGTCTAGCACTTATAGTGGTACTCGTTCCCCAACAACAGATTGTTGTAGTAGGGGCTATGTGAGTCGCCCTATTTATTCGGAACTTCCAGCAGCCAGTGGTATTCCGGCTACTCCTAGGCCCTAGGAGCCTTGTTATGCACCACCGGTATCTAGTGTACCTCCTGCACGGGGTGCTTCCAGTGGTCAGTCCAGCAGGCCTGGCCTGAGCTAGCCACACCCTCCAAGATCTTATTTTGAGTGTGGAGACACTCGCTATATGGTGAGGGATTGCCCCAGACTTAGGAGGGGTGCACCTACACAGACTTCTCAGGCACTGCGTGCTCCACCGGTTCTTCAAACTATGATCACAGTACCAACTACCACTCGACCTGCTCAGCCAGCTCAAGGTGGAGGTCGGGGAGGTAGAGGTCATCCTAGAGGGGGAGGCCAGGCCAAATACTATTCTCTTCCTACTCGTACAGGGGTAGTTGCTTGACTCTGTCATTATAGGTATTGTTTCAGTCTGTCTTAGATATGCTCGATCTTATTTGATCCAGGCTCCACTTATTCCTATGTGTCATCTTATTTTGCCCCGTAATTGGGTGTATCTCGTGATTCTTTGAGTTCTCCTACTTATGTGTCTACACCCGTGGGAGATTCCATTGCTGTTGACCATGTGTATCGGTCGTGTTTTGTTGTTATTAATGGTTTTGAGACATAGATGATTTGTTATTGCTTAGTATGGTAGATTTTGGTATTATTTTAAGCATGGACTGGTTGTCTCCCCATTATGCTATTCTTGATTGTCACGCTAAGACCGTGACGTTGGCTATGCCAGGATTACCGCGATTAGAGTGGAGGGTTACCTTAGATTACACTTCCAATAGAGTTATTTCAATTCTTAATGCTCAACAAATGGTTGAGAAGGGGTGTGATGCGTATCTAGCTTATGTGAGAGATGTTAGTATTGATACCCCTACAATTGAGTCAGTTCCAGTAGTTAGTGATTTTCCAGATGTATTTCCAGCTGATCTTCCGGGCATGCCGCCCGACAAGGATATTGATTTCGGGATTGATTTGTTACCGGGCACTCAGACCATCTCTATTCCTTCTTATCGTATGGCTCCTCCTGAGTTGAAGGAGCAGTTACAGGAGTTGCTTGATAAGTGTTTCATTCGGCTTAGTGTGTCACCTTGGGGTGCTCCAGTCTTGTTTGTGAGGAAGAAGGATGGTTCTATGCGTATGTGCATTGATTGTCGCCAGTTGAACAGAGTTTCAGTGAAGAACATGTATCCATTTCCTCGTATTGATGACCTATTTGATCAGCTACAGGTTGCAGGGTGTTTTCCAAGATTGACTTGCCTACAGGCTATCATCAGTTGAAGATTCGGGAGCCAGGTATCCTGAAGACTATTTTCAGGACTCGGTATGGTCACTACGAGTTCCTTGTTGTCATTTAGGCTGACTAATGCCCCAGCAACATTATGCACTTTATGCACAGTGTGTTCCGGCCCTATCTTGACTCTTTAGTCATCAAATTCATTGACGACATTCTGATGTACTCTCGAACTCTGCAGGATCATGAGCAACACCTGAGGACTGTGCTTCAGAACTTGAGAGAAAAGAAGCTTTATCCAAAATATTCGAAGTGTGAGTTTTGGCTAGACTCAGTGGCATTTTGGGTCATATAGTATTTAGTGATGGGATCAAGGTGGATCTGAAGAAGGTGAAAGGAGTGTAGAGTTGGCCCAGATCGTCCTCAACTATGAAGATCCGGAGTTTTCTTGGGTTGGTAGGGTATTACTGTCGATTTGTAGAGGGTTTCTCATCTATTGTAGCACCTATGACCAGGCTGACCTAGAAGGGTGCTCCGTTCAGGTGGACAATGAGTGTGGAGAGAGCTTTTAGAAGCTCAAGACAACTTTGACTATAGCCCCAGTATTGGTATTGCCTTCAGGTTCGGGGTCTTATACTATATATTGTGATGCGTCGCAGGTTGGTCTCGCCGCGGTGTTAATGCAGGACCGTAGGGTGATTGTCTATGCGTCCAGATAGCTGAAGGTGCATGAAAAGAACTATCCTGTCCATGACCTTGAGTTAACAGCTATTGTTCATGCCTTGAAGATTTGGCGGCACTATTTGTACGGTGTCCCTTGTGATATCAACACTGATCACCGAAGTTTGCAGCATTTGTTCAAGTAGAAGGATCTTAACTTGCATTAGCAGAGGTGGTTAGAGCTGCTTAAGGATTATCATATCACTATTCTATACCATCCCGGGAAGGACAATGTTGTGGCCGATGCCTTGAGTCGCTGGACGGAGTGTATGGGGAGCTTAGCATATCTACCAGCAGCAGAGAGGCCATTGGCATTGGATGTTCAGGCCTTGACCAACAAGTTTGTTAGATTGGATATTTCTGAACTGAGTCGAGTTTTGGCTTGTGTGGTCTCTCAGTCTTCTCATTATGATCATATCATGGAGTGTCAATAAGATGACCCCCATCTGTTTGTCTTTAAGGACACGGTTCAACACGGTGATGCTAAGGAGGTCACTATTGGAGATGATGGTACATTGAGGATGCAAGGCAGGCTATGTGTGCCCAATGTAGATGGGTTGCGTGAGTTGATTCTCCAGGAGGCTCACAGTTCGCGGTAATCTATTCATCCGGGTGCCGCGAAGATGTATCAGGACTTGACGCAATATTATTGGTGGAGGAGAATGACGAAGGACAGTGGAATATGTAGCTCGGTGTCTAAATTGCCAGGTGGGTTGCTTCAGAAGTTAGAGATTCCAGAGTGGAAATGTGAGCGAATCACTATTGATTTCGTTGATGGGCTTCCACGGACTCAGCGGAAGTTTGATGCAGTTTGGGTGATTGTGGGTAGTCTGACCAAGTTAGCTCCTTTCATTCCTGTTATGACTACTTATTCTTCTGAGTAGTTGGCTTGAGTGTATATCCGTGAGATTGTCAGACTTCATGGCATGTCAGTATCTATCATCATTGACCGGGGTACTGTTACGCCCCGTAATATTACGTCTCGCAGTATTATATTATGATGATGTTATGCCTTGTAGTATTAAATTATGACGATGTTGCACCCTGTAGTATTGTACGTTGAATTTGTCGTAAGGTAATTGACATCAGTCCAAGGAAAAGATTATTTGGAGATTATAAAGCATTATGCTATTTCAAACAAGTGATAAGTAAATTCGTGAAGATGAGAGGAGAAGCAAGTCAAGGAAAACAAATTTTTGTCCAAGTTTGGCATGTTGGGATAAAATACGGCCCGATCTAAAATACACGATATTTATGGACCAGTACCATACAAGGTACCACATGGCCATGATAGTAAGGTGTATAAGGTATGTGAAAAGTGAGTAATATTTTAAGTAAGTGGAGATAATTATTAATTATGTGGATATTTGGTTAATTGTGGATTTTTGGTGGAAGATTAACCATGTAATTAAGGAAATGGGTGGATAAAGTTTGGATAACGTTAAATCCACCCAACGTGGCAGTGAGCCAATTCTTGAACAATGACTCATTAGTCATTTAGTATATGTGTCACATTAAGGATTATGAAGTGGCAAACTAATGAGAAAGTTTACACATTCATTTCGTTTCAAAACATTTTCCATATATCAAAGGTTACCATCAGAAGTGTGGGGGGAGGGAAACGTTAGCATTCTTAAAGACTTAACTATCAACCATTTATGATCCCTTCTACCAAACGGATTCCAAAAGTGAAAGTTAAAATCAAGAGTAAAAATACTCAGTTTTGGAGGAATTTCCTTTTCGTTCTGTGAATGTCCAGAACCTTACATTATAACATTTTTTTGCCACATCTCTTTCTTGTATCGCCTTTGTTGCTTATAATTTGTTCCAACGTGTTATGCTAATTCAAAAAAAAAAGCCTGGTACAATCTTTCTCAAGAATATTATACGAATTTTTCCTTACTTCGAACCGCCGTTACGTGTTTCCACAAAAGAGAATTGGTTCAGGTATGTTAAGGCTATCCCTTCTTTCCTTTTGGCATGATCTATACGACACGAACGAAACGAGCAAATACACAAATTCCATAAATGACTCTATTCATAGAAATACTAGAGATGCTTATGTTCTTGATTCCCCATGTGTCATATTATTCTATCATCTGTTCATGGGTCTCAAAAATACGTAAGTTGGTAAAGTTTATTTCATGATATTAATCAAAGGCATAATGGTCTTATGACACTCCGAAAATTTTTATTTACGTACTTCTCATGCATTGCGTTCATTTGCATTGACCCATGACCAGATGGCGTTTTATATATATATAT